>NW_015971585.1:1237164-1312878 GCF_000835475.1 Cladophialophora bantiana CBS 173.52
GGGGGGGGGAGGGAAGTGTGAGATGAGATGGCCCAAAGAGCACCAGAGCTCGCCCTTTCCAATTGTTCCATGAGTGGAGAGCCTTTGTTCTTGTTCCCGTATCCCTCAATCAACCATATCATAACACCTCTCACAACGCAACAGAATGCTGCCTTTCTCACTGCTCGAGACGCGACGCCCCATGATTCCGAGTCCAGTTCCTCCTGCTTTCCTGCCTGCAAAACCCCGACCCATCCCTGCCTTGCCGGTCGACCATCTTGGGCAACCCCACAAATTTATTGATCCAATTTATCACCACGAGGTGCCAGACGAGACTGTTCTCCGGCTTCAACACCCAGTGGTTCTCGTCTGGAAAACTCAAAAACCGACTTTCGATCCCCTTCATCTGTAGCACGTTGAAGGCCGAGAGACCCTCGGCAACTGTCAGGCGGTAGTCGAGTTCGTTGTGGATCACAAGCATGGGTGTCTCCCAGTACTTAGTGAACCGGCTGGGATCCCATTGATCGTAAATCTCCTGTCTCTCCCAAATGGGCCCTCCGAGGTCGTGGACGGGGAAGTACTGCTCCTCAGACGCCAACTGGCCCGTCATGCTGAACACGCCATCGTGGCAGACCAGGGCCTTGAATTTGCGACCCAGGTCGTGCCCCTGGATCCAGTTCATCATATATCCGCCGTAGCTGGCACCCAGGGCAACTGCCCGCGAGGTGTCAATGAATCCCAATTCCGACTCGATGAAGTCAAACCCTTTGACGAGGTCCTCGTAAGGGAGACCACCCCACTGATTTCGGATCGCGTCGGTAAAGGCCTGGCCATAGCCCGTCGATCCCGTTGGATTAGGACAGACGACCACATACCCCTGCTCAGCGAAGACAGCAGGATTCCAACGCGTTGACCACTGGTCGTTCCAGGCACCTTGCGGGCCACCATGGATCAAATATGCGAGGGGATACTTCTGATCCGCCCGGAAGAAGGAAGGCCTCATCATCCAAGCGTGCACGGGGTGGTCATTCGCACCTTTCCACCATATCGAGGAGACTTGTTCGGGAGACAGACCAAACATGCTTCCATTTCTGCTCAGCGACGAAATGACCACCGGTCTCGCCTCAGTCTGGGCATCGGGATCGACAAGAGCGTAAATGCTGTTGTCGATCAGGCTATTACTGGAGACGAGCAAAAGATTAGACGTGGCCGACATGGGAGCAAAGTCAATGATGTATCCGCTGTGGGTCAGTTGACGAGGTCGCCATTCTGGGCCCGGACTCGCCGTCAGATCGAGTGCAAAGAGACATCCCCGGCCGGTGTCTTCAGCTTCCATTAGCAGCATCTTGCCATCCACGGACCACTTCAACGAGGTAGGAGACCTGGCCCAGCCGCCTTTGCCATCGTCTGTACGCATGAGCTCGACTGTGTGCACGGATTCACCCTTCTCAAGTCCACCCAGGCCATGGACAAGGACTATTCGATTTTTGTCACTCTCATAGCCATCGGTCGCCATCTGGAGAAAAGCCAGGGAGTCCCCGTTGGGCGAAAAGACAGGCGACGAAGCTGCCCCATTCAATCCGTGAACGTGAAGTTTGTGGAAGCTTGCGGGTTTCATGTCCAAGACATCCCTTTTTGGTACGAACCAGCAATCACACTTGGTATGTGTGGCAGGATTGAGATGGGGGTCTTTGGCCACGATCGTCAGGCCTGTCGGGCCAATGTCGAAGTGGTCGACTCCGCCGAACGTTGGAATGGGGCATTCCAACTCCGTCCCCAACAATGCGTTTTTGAAGCCAAGCAAGCTGTATCGTCCTTGGCGAGAGGTCACCATGGGTTGTGACTTTTGCAGCAATGCTGTAAAGATGGCGTTTCGCTGCTCGGTGATCCACGAATCCCAGTGTCGCACAAACAACGAGTCATAGACACGGGCCGAAGTATGGGATTTCGGAACATCCTTGGGATTGTGCAAGCTCCCATCTGGATTGGCTTGACCGGCAACAGCAACGGCGACTTTACCCGGTTCAAGGAGATAGAGCTTGAGACTGGAGACAGGGCCTGAAATGGTGCCGGCCGTGTAGCATTTTCCAGGAAGAGTGGCGTCGGTGACGATGAAGCTGGTGTTTCCATTCTCGCATTCCTTCAACCAGACGACTTCATGGTTGGTCCCCAGCCACCTGGGCTCGCTGGCCTTGGGGTCTTTGCTGATAGTGGCGGCGGTGCCCTGGGTGAGATCTAGACAACAGATCTCGCTGGTGCGAGAGTGGGTGTCGAACGAATAGGTGGATTGTGTGTAAAGCGCGAGCTTTCCATCAGGACTCGGAACCGCCGCTGACCTTCGTGGAGCGCTCAGGAGGACCCTAGGACGGTGAATTGGTGCCAATATGAATGAGCTGGTCAAGGTTTGGCTTACTCTGGGGTGTAGTGTTTCCGGAGTGTCATGGCTTCAGTGCTTGTCGCCACAGACAGGCAACAATCAAAGATAGATGAAGTTTCGGAAGACCCCAGATCTCACAGACTGGACAACAGAGTCCCAGCGCGTAACAGACGACAGAGAGTGAGGTCAGAGTGGTGCTCGAGGTTCGCCGCGACGCGATGAGTCTGGCCCTATTCCCTGCTGTCCTCACTCTCAACAGAAAAAAGAAAAACGCGGGGAGAGCTAGCTAACCCCTGTTGCCACTGTTGCGTCTCACGGGGCAGCAGCCCGGAGAGTCTAGACCCGCACGTGCCGGTGCTGAGCAGAGACACATGTTGAGGCCGCCGTTCGACCGCCATGGGGCAATATACTGCATATGCCTCACTATGTCGCTGGGGCTGCGATGAGCGCGACGAGTTACACCTGACGTAGGAATAACCAAAAGATTTAGACGCGCAAATCATCTAAACCCTTGATGGGTGGAAAGAATACGGAGACCGTCCGAGTTTCGGGAGAAGTAGGAACATCCTCGAAGTCACGGCCTCTCCCTCCGTACTTCCCGATGGCGGCTCTTTATTGGCAAGGGAAACAGAATATCCAAAATCCAAGTACAAAGCCTTTCATACTATGCAGACTGACGAATTTCCATCACATAATATACATGGTATCTAGCATCCAGGCCAAATCTAGAGGTATCTCATTTTGTGCACAGCATTCCGGAGACCACAGGGCTCGCATCAAAGGATAAAAAAAAAAACTCTATAGATCATAGCATGACCAGAGCCTCCCAAGCATCTCAAATCGTATCATAAACCCAAGGATCCTGCAACGCCGAGCTCAACCCAACTTTTGACGAGAAACTTGCAGCCACACCGTGACACTGACATGGGGATTTAGACCACCTGGACTCCGAACTTCCAGACCTGCTGCACAGTCAGGTCTCCCTCGAGACCCTCCTCCAGCACCACCAGATCCGCGTCCATGCCCACTTCGAGTCTGCCCTTGGTCTTCTCGACGTCCTTGCCCAGCATCTTCGCCGGGGTGCTAGTCACGCATTCCAACGCTTTCGCCGTTCCGCAACCGGTCCATCGCTTGAAGTTGTTCACGCAGTCGATCAAGTCAACCACGCTGCCGGCGATACGTCCGTTGCTCTCCAGCTTGAGCAGCTTGCCATCCTTGATGAAGCGGTCTTCTCCTCGCCACTCGTAAGCTCCGTCGGGACATCCGGCAAACTTTTGTGCATCGGTGACAAGGATTGCGCCTTCCGGGTGAGCAGAATAGGCAATTTTGAGGGTCTGCGCCGACAAGTGGATACCATCGGCGATGAGGCCAAAATAGGGCTGCTTGTATCGCGCTGCCGCTTCTTCCAAATCCGACATAGAGGTGCTGATGCTGAGGCTGGAACGAGGGGTTGACCTCCGCGACGATCGTGGAGAGCCTTGTGGCGATCCCGATGGACTTGCCGGGCGGCTGGTCTTGGGCGTGGCTACTGGGGTCGAGGGTGCTGATTGTCCCAGAAGACCGAAAATACCAGGATCCCGATGTCCGAAAGGACGCATGGCGTTGAAAAGATGCGTGACCATGGACGCCCCCGCCGCCATGGCAGACTGCGCCTGTTCAAACGTGGCATCAGAGTGACCCACGGAAAAGACCATGCCGCGGCCGACAAATTCAGGGATCAGGCTCATCATGTGTCCCCTTTCCGGAGCAGCAGTGATGTATCTGACATTGTGAAGATTTTCTGCACCGTAGCATTCCTCGATGTCGGCCCAAGAATGCGCTTCCCGCAAGACCTCCTTGTTGTGGATTCCATTCCTCACTGGGGACAAAAAGGGCCCTTCGATGTGTGCCCCTAGACTCTCCGAGCCTTGACTGGCGTCACGAGTCTTCCCAGAGGGACCGAGATGAGGGAGCACAGCATGATAACTCTCCGGCGTTGTGCTGATGACGGTCGGGACAAATGAAGTGAGGCCCGTCTTGATCATCTGCTGGGTAGTGTGAGTCAACTTGGAGGCGAAATCTGGGTCGGGTGTTGAGAAGTCGAAATTGTGGGAACCATTGATCTGGACATCGATAAAGCCGGCAGACAGGATCCTGCCTCGAAGATCGACCGTTCTGTCGGGTCTCAGGTGTGAGGAATAGAAGGCCGACTGGGGACTCATGATGCGGCCTGTTTCGGACGACACCCAAAGATCCCCGAGCACCAATTCCCCATCTTTGAGAAGATAGCCGTTCGTGAATCGAACAACACGGGGATATGACGTCGACATGGCGGAGAAGGTCAAGGACAGTTCAATGATCGGAGAGAAGATGCCGTAGGACACGAGGGAGCAGTGAGATGAGGAACAAAGGAAGGGACGATTCTCGTAGGGAAGCCCTACAAGAATGAAGAAACCAAAAAGCCAAAGCCAGGAGGCAGCACTATAGACATTGAAATAACTTGGTGGACGAGGGTGGTAACCAGATACTCACCCAGCGGGTCACGTCATAAGGTTTGTCCTGGGCACCATTGGGAATATTTTTCTCTCGCTGTGACAGGCGCATCGAACATTCTACTGGATCCCACGACATCCCTGACCATCCGGGGCACGGCAGCCTGCGGAAATGAGCGCAAACAGCCAACGGTCGTTGGTAAGGGAAATTCGAGGGGACAGGACACGGCGCGAGGAGAGGAGAGGACAAGACGGGCTGCTTCTCCTGTCATGTTGCAGCGTGTAAGCACGTTGTGGCAACGACGGCAACACAATTCGGTGGCATTTGATGGGATTTCTCTTATGAAATCGGCACACGATCCTGAGGGAGGCGCCCAAGGTGAAGGGTAAGGTGAGCGTTCCAGAGGGTTCGGCGAGAGAGTTTGGAGGAGGAAGCAGATGAGAAGACAGATGGATGCAACGATGACTTGTGGTCGATGATGGGAATGAGACGTTGTGCAAGATGAAGATGGAGTGTGTTTGGGGTCGAAGGGCAGCGTAGCAATGGGCGCAGATGGCGCAGATGGCGCCGATTTGGTGCATGTAACCCTAAGGCGGAGAGGATACGACTCTGTTATCACGTCACGTGCGCCTCCATTTCCGTGGACTTGATCTCACTTCACTTTCATTTCTCTACCAGCAGGTACGAGATACCCTGCACTTTGTGGGGGAGAGACTCTGGTCCCTCTCCAGGGTGTTGTAAACACTTCAGGGCCTTACTGTCGTCTGGACAGGGTCTGTCCCATGCTACGAGGTACTACTTGTTACTATCACTATCGGAACCACTACCACTGCTCCATCCTCCTCTACTATCTCCTCTTCCATCGTGCCGCAATCATTCCACTACCATCCCTTCTTCTCCTCCTCCCTCCCTCCTATTCTCCCTGTTGCTGCATTGCATTTGTGTGAGGCTACAATGCTACGGCTCTATCTCTCTATCACTCTATCTCCCTCTTGAAGCCCGTTTCTGATCATTCAAGGTCAAGGTAACCATTCACCTTAGCGTGCCTGGTGACATGGTTGGAACGATACTCTACCACCACCTACCCTTGCCCTGGCGATACTTGTTCTATATTACTTCTCTCCCTCCCCCCGTCCGTCCCCATTCCTCCAGTTCTGCTGCTGAGCGGTCCACGGTGCACGCGACCCATCGAACTCATATGAGCCAGACTCCACTAGGAATCTGCCCCGAGACTCCGCAATTGATCTCCGCTCGCCACCTAAAATCGTCCCAACTTTAAATCTCGAGAGCCTCGCCGCACCGCTCCAACTTTTTCCCTCCCGTCGTCTCTCCCTCCCTTCAGCATTGCTTGGTTCCTTTGCAATGTCAGACATCTCCAACGAGAAGATGGCCACTACGACCGAGAAGTCGGGCGGCACCGAGACGCCGCCCGAGATCATCCACGGCGGTGAAGACACAAAGCCCGAAGGGAAGCCATGGATGTACAAAAGATTCAAATTAGGGCCCATCACCATTCCCGCCTATGCGTCACCTCAATTCCAAATCGTCTTCGTTGCGCTTGTGTGCTTCTTGTGCCCGGGTATGTTCAACGCGGTCAACGGGTTGGGTGCCGCTGGTCAGGTCAATGCGCACGACATCAACAATGCCAGTACCGCAATCTACGCCACTTTCTCCGTGGTGGGCTTCTTTGCCGGTAGTATTGCCAACAAGATCGGTCTACGCTTGACCTTGGGATTTGGCGGTTTCGGATACGCCCTTTACATTGCCTCAATCTTGTCCTACAACCACAACCAGAATGCGGGCTTCCTGATCTTCGCCGGTGCCTTGCTGGGTGTTTGCGCCGGTCTGCTATGGACTGCCCAAGGGGCCGTGATGATGTCGTATCCTCCTGAGAAATCAAAGGGTCGATACATTGCCGTCTTTTGGATGATTTTCAACCTGGGTGCCGTGCTGGGCGCTCTAATTCCGCTGGGCCAGAACCTTCATTCCACCAGCAACTCGGTCCAGGACGGCACTTACATTGCCTTCATCGTCCTGATGGCCGTGGGCTTCGTCCTGGCCGGATTTCTCTGCAACCCTTTCCTCGTCCAACGCAGTGACGGTTCGCGTGTCATCCTGATGAAGAACCCCACCTGGAAGTCCGAAATCAAGGGTCTTTTCGAGGTCCTGGTGACCGATTGGTACATCATCTTCCTCTTCCCCATGTTTTTCGCCTCCAACTGGTTCTACACCTACCACTTCCAAGACGTGAATCTCCCCTACTTCAACATCCGCACCCGCGCCTTGAACAATGTGCTGTACTACCTGTGCCAAATCATTGGCGCCTGGATCTTCGGCTTCTTGCTCGACACCACCTACTTCCGTCGCACCACCCGTGCCAAGATCGCCATTGGTGCCCTCTTTGTGCTCACCTTTGTCATCTGGGGCGGTGGCTATGATTTCCAAAAACAGTACACCCGCGCAGAGACCAGCGCCGACGACTATCACAAGCTTGACTTTACCGACCCGGGCTATGTCGGCCCTATGTTCCTGTACATGTTCTACGGAGCCTACGACTCTGTTTGGCAGACTACTTCGTATTGGTAAGCCGCAAATGTCTTTGTAGAGTTTTGTCCCGAAAAATCTTTGCACATGGGAAATTGTCCCACTAACATTTCTCCCACATAACCAGGCTTATGGGTGCACTCACCAACAACGGCCGCAAACTCGCCAACTTCACCGGTTTCTACAAGGGCATCCAATCTGCCGGATCTGCCATCTCTCCGCAACTCGACGCCAACAATGTCGCCTTCATGACCCAATTTGCCGTCAACTGGGGCATGCTGGCCGGATCCCTCCTCGTCGCGGCCCCCGTCGTCTGGACAAAAGTCAAGGACACGACCGACATTGACGAGGATCTTAAGTTCACCGACGAGACAAGGGAGGACGTCTTGCCTCCCAGCCCGGTCGGACCTGTCGTCGGTGCAGAGGGCATGATGGCGGAGAGGAAGGAGAAGATGTAAAGATCAGAAAACTCTTCTCATCGGAGGTGACAAGACAGGAGGGATACGAATGCGAACTTTTGCTTCTCCCGTCTCCAATTTGCGGAAATGCCTTGGGGGTGGGGGGGAGTCGAAGGTGGGAGGAGGGTGAAGAAGAACACGTGTTAATGGCCATGTTGTACAAGAGAAAGGCAGTGATGTGGTGATTGATGTACATGCAATCAGAGCAGAAGGAAGTAAAGACTCAACCGACCTCATTAGTCGCCACTGTCGCCGTTGTCGTTGTTCCCGCATAATGCTCGGTCGGAGTGGTGGTCTTCGGCGAAAGGGGAGTTTGTTTTATATATACCGGAGCAAAACCCCCCTGATGATACCAGGCACTGGCCAGGCGAGAAAGATACCATGACGCCCAATGTATGTAGCATTAAACTCTTTCAATCACCTTCGAACCTTGAAGAACAAGGCAGTGTTCGTTTTGATCGGCTCGAACCTTTGCAGCATCTGCTGTTACTGTCTATCATGCACATACATACGTACATGTATAGCTCCTCAGAGCTACCCCTGGAGCCCCAGCCGTTTCCTTCACTGATTGTTCCCAAATCCCAGTAGGACCCTTGCTCGTTTTGACCGTACGGAGTGCTTTAATGGTTCCGGTGGCTCTGCCCCATTTATTGCAAGATTGCGGGAGTACCGAATCCCCAGGGAGGCGCATCAAGCCAAACAAACATGGGCAATTCATGAATGACAACACCAGTGGGCGCGGCGGCCCGGAAACGAAATGTGTCGGCGAGCGGTAATAGCATGAGTCTTGTTCGAAAAGATTGAGGTACACCGAGTCCACCACGGCGCTTCCGCCCCGAATAGTCTTTCTCATCCGCTGATACAAAGGAAGCCCGCTTCTGCTGAATCTGGCGTCCAGACAAAACGCAAAGACAATGTATTTCTATAGACACACACACACATGAAAAAAGGTTGTACAGTTAGTTGCTCCGCTAGCAATGACATGCAAACGCGCACGCTTCGAAAGTATCCATCTCACAGCATAGCTCAGGCTCAGGACTCCTGCGTCTGTTTCTGCTTCTCTTTACTTCTCTGCGTGGCTAAGGCGACCTGTTCCGCCACGCCGCCGGCGGATTCTCCCACAGTTTTAGTCCCAGGCCTTGTCTCTCGTCGCCATCCCCCATCGACATTCTCGCCTAGAGATAGTCCCAATCCCGCGCCAGTACTCTGTGATGGGATGGATTCAGGCCCTAGTTGTTCCTCCGCTCTCACCTCCGCACCACTGACATGGCGGGTAGGCGTGTTCGTGCCCGCCGAAGAATGCGACAGCGGTTCCAATTCGGCCGGTTCCGCTGAGAAGGGCGCTTGTGGATCGATGAGGATATGCCCGTGCTTGCTCGCAGACGCCGATGATCCCTCGTCCTCCCTTTCTTTTCCTTTCTTGGGCTTGCTCAGCTTCGTACCCTCCGGGCTCTCCGTCAAAGGTCCGTCCACAAGCTTTGTCATCGTCGTCCCCTCGTCGGCCGAGTCGACATCGAAATCAATGTTGAACATTGGATCTAATTCACCTCGATACTTTGCTTTTCTCATCGCCTCGCGCAACCCACCTTCTCCCTCATCGTCTTCATCCTCCTCGTCACCATCCTCACTCCCGTCGAAGAATCGATCGCTCCATCTTGCACTGTCCTGCCTCACGAGCCTCGACAGCGCGGCTTTGCTGGAGTTCATGCCACTGTAGCTGCTCTCCCCTGTAGCACTAACGAGGGACACCAGCTCAGATACGTCATCTCGAGCCTCGCGGATCTCGGATTCGGTACGCCTCGATGCACGTCTGGTGGGAGTGACTTGCTTGTCGCGATCACGCACTTTCCACGCTGTGTGTAATCTCTGCAAATCGGCATGCATGTCCGCAACTTCCGTCGGACTTGCCTCTGTGATGTTGATATTGTTAGTTGTTTTCGCCCTCTTTTCATCGCCTTCATCAATTCCTCTAACCTCCTCCTCCTCCTCCTCAGGTAAGTCCCGTTGGCCCCTAACACTCTCTCCACCTCTGTCTTCGCCAGGAACAGCTTCGTCTCGTCCCATTGCCCTTTCCACGTTCTCTTCATCTTCATCTCTTGTTCTTGCCGCCGCCGTGTAGCCGAAATGTGTATCGCACATGTGTTGAACAACAGGCCACCCGTACGCGTTAGCAAACATGCGGCGGACCACCATGTTGTTGTGCGCATCAGGTTCGAGTCGCACCAAAACTTTGCGCCACGACAGGTCTTTATGGTAGGCACGGGCGATTTTCTCTTCGATCTTCATGCCACCGACATCTTGAACCTGAGACTGGTGCGGCGTCTGATTTGTATTTGCTGGTGTATATGGAGAGTGGCCTGAGACAGGGCGGCGAGGATCAGGAGGTGAAGTCGGCCCCGATGAGAGGTGAGAGGATGACGATTGAGATCCGATGCTTGATGCGGAGCGCCTGATTCCAAAAGTTCGCTGTCGTTTTGCTGGCGGCGGAGGAATGTCTTCCGGATGATAGACACGGTCATGGAAGATCGTCCTGGGTCGAGCGGCAGGGTCAAGGATGAAGTCCTTAGGAGGTAGCGGGGGATTGAGGAGGTCTCCTGCCGATTCAAAGAAGGTAGTTTTGGGAGGCGTTTCGACGTCTCCGGTACCGCCGTCCTGGGAACTGTTGGTGTAGAGTGATGCGCCCCGGACAGGACCCTTCCGGGCGTTACCATTGCTGTCCGCTTGGGGGATTTCTCGTGAAGCTTCGCCTGGGTCTTCATGTTCTTGCTGATGATGCATCGTCTGTCCCCTCCGATAGATTTTCTGCGTCTTCCTCGGACTCTTGGGTGGACTGCCTGGTGGAGACATTCGCTGTCCTGCTTGTGGCTTGAAGAAATTCAACAGTTCAGTCCATAGATTCGGTGCCGCTGTCGACCTCACTTCTGCTGGGTTCGTCGGCCGTTCCGACGGTGGACTCTCCTGTTTTACCAGGAATTGACTCTCCTCGGGCTCCGTTGCCCGCTGGTCATGATCAAAGCCTTCGCTCGTCTCTGCTTGCGGGACTTTCGATTCGGGGTCTGGGGACGATATGCCCGACTTGTGACTGGTCACATCCTCGCCGCTATCGCTAAACAAATTGTTCCAAGTCAGCGCCTTTCTAGGGTCGCTGGCATTTTGGCCTGTCATTTCAGCCCAGCCCCATCCCACCATCGTCCCTACCAGGCCGCTTTCCCGCCTGGCCTTTTCCACCCGACCCAGGCCTCGCCAGTCCAAGAACAGTAAGCAGGACGTTCTCAAGGGCACAATCCCGTCATTGACCACGTTTGAATAGACGGTGCGATTTCGGAACTTCTTCAACGCCACATGCGCCGGACCCGTCGGGAGAATCCTCAGCAAAGGCTTCGCTCCAGGATCAGACTCTTTCCCCGGACCGCCTTTGTTCGATTCATTCGTGAACCCAGCCACCACCGCTCCCCAACCACTCTTGGCCAATGTCGGTGGCCTCCAGGTCAGACCCAGGTCCTGGCCCGTCCTCCCAACCAACCCAAAGTCCAGCGCAAACTTTACATATATAGGATTTTCATTGCTTAATCCCAGGAACGGTGTAGCCATGGCGACAAAATTGATCGGTTTGATGAGATTGAAGAATTCGGGAGAGTGTTTCTGGATATAGGCGATGGCATAGGTCTGGATTAATCCGCCTAGACTATGACTGATGAAACTTATGGAGGTGATGCGATAGGGTAGGTTGTGAGCATGGTGGTTTTCGTCTTTGATAATGCTGCTGTTTTTATGCGCCGGCTGCGTGCTACCTTGGTCTTGCGGGCTGGGTTTGTTTGACAACGACGAGGCTAAAGATTGTGAGAGCGATTTCCCCATGGACGATTTTACGGGTAGGTATGGTTGGTCCGGATAGGTTATGGAGAGGACGTATTTTGCGAAACGTTTGCCGAGATACTGAATCCCTCTCTCGGTCTTCATGGTGTTGCCGGTGAATCCTCGCACGTAGATTTCTTCTTCGTCTTCATCGTCCTCGTCCTCGTCCTCGTCCTCGTCCTCGTCCTCGTCCTCGTCCTCCCACCCCTCCTTAGCGGTATTAGGATTGGCAGCTCCATGGGAAGGGTCACCTGCATTTGTAACGTTCGGCATGGATTTTGACCGCTGCCCCAGAGCATCTCTTCCAAATTCATTCTCTCGTGTCACACGTCGTGTCCTGACCTCGGCTCGTCTTCTTTTCGCATCTTCCTTCGCCTGTTTCGCGGCCGTATCAATGCTCTCCTTCATGAACAGCATATCCGCGCCCACATTACTGTGAATACCATGGGTGAGCAGGACCAAGTGGATCTTCTTCTGCTTGTTTCGCGTTTTCTCCGGTTTCGCGTCGGCATCTCTCTTGTCGCCGTGTCGGGGTCCCTGTTCCACTCGCACTTTGGGTTTCCCGCTGTCTTCTTTCTCCCATTGAGGAAACGGAGGGGTGTTCCAGAGACTGTGGGTGTCATCCACCGCCAACCTGACCGCCTTAGAAAAGACGCCCTTCGGATGGTGCGGGTTGTGTGGTTTTTGAGAACGAGATTGCTGATGATCTTCGAGTCGACCAGGAGCACCTTGCCCGGATCCGATGACACCGTGGAACCCCAGTTCGACCGACTTCTCGTCACGTCCAACAAGGACCTCATAGTCAACGCTAGCTGTTTTGGAAAAAATCACCTGCGAAGCTATCTCGATGATCCACGTGAAGCTCTTTCTCTCGCTCCCTCCTCCGTCTCCGCCTTTCACATCTATACTCTGTCTCTGGGCATCTTCCCTGACATGCTCGGGGACTGTGAGTTTCGCGTTCCATTGTCCACCGGCTTTTAGCTGCGGTTCAAAGTCCGGGGCTCCTTCCGTCAGGGCAGCTTGGTGTTTCTTGTAGGGATCGAAAGTGGAGGGATAGCATGCCACGTAGAGAGTATAAGGTCCATGTAAATAAGCGGCGCGAAGAGGCGCGGCGACCGTATTCTTTATTTTCACATGCAATTGTGTAGGGGGCGGGAGGATACGGTCGAGGCTGGGCGTGTAAGTTACGGTATATCTGCCAGGCGAGAAGTTGGTTAACGGACACCGAGAAGAGGGAGTGGACACGGTACCTTACGACCTCACCAACCCTGACGGCGCCAGTCTGATGGAGCAGGAGCATGGTTCTGGGAGAGATTTCACATGCCGCGATTGCACCAACACACCGTTCAAGCCCGAGATATTCTCATGTATCTTGAACCATTCCTGACCTTCCGTGCGAGAACAGACATTGGGTTGGAAAAGACGGTCGAAAAAGCCTCAACTGCATGATCTTGGATGGTCGAGGCTTCAGTCAGCTTTTCCCTTGACCCGCCATCATGTCCATAACATGAAGAAGTACTCTGTACAAGGTGCACACCGGGCTGGGCAAGTAGTAAGGCTCCTCTATACAATTGTGATTGCCGTCGGTATGACATAACTTTATGGGCCAAGGGGACTGTGATTCCTCGGTGCATAATTTAGTCACGCGCTCACGCTCGCGTGCCGCCGGAAGGGGCTAAAATGGATAATTACATTTTGCTTAGAAGGCCCAAGCTTCATTGAAATATCCATCTTACTATCACCGAACGTAGCAGAGTGTGCCTATGGAGTACAGATGCTACCCAGACAACTATTCAGGAGGACAGACCCTGCGAGCCAGCCCAATGTTCCTCGTCCGAGATCCACGCGACCTTTATCCCATGTCCCAGACTTATCTCCCAGGTTGCAGTGTTTGTCCAGTGCCACGGAGAGCTCGGCGATTGCTCCCTGCGTCGTTGAGCTCGTGAACTCGGGAGTGGGTGTGATCCTAAACGGCAACATAGTTGAGACGTCCCAGCTTCCAGACACAGTGTGCCATCAGGGAACAAAGTCCGGGTGCCATGGTCGATGATCGTTATTGACTGACCGAACTTTGTTGGATGATCACTTCGGGATAACCTCCGCAAGGATCATTCCTACGGCGGTGCTGACGGTGAGAAGCCAGGCCGCCGCGCCGAGGAAGAGATGCATGGCGAAGATGACGAAAATGACTATCAAGGGATGAGGCGCTGAGGGTGATAACCCGATACTACTAGTGAGGCAAAGATGTGCTGAGGAACGTAGCGCGAAATGCATGATTGTGGGAGTATCTGTTGTGTAAATATCGCCTGCGCTGGGTTGAGTTTGTCGACAAATGGACCAGACCTGAAACATCACGTCAAGATCCTCGGATCATTCTCGTGTTTCCAAGGGAAAATGCCTTTAGTTCGGAGTGAGTCGGCTGGATCGCCAGTCACCCGTACAGCTCATCCCGTGGATAGTTACATGTTGAGATCGGCCGTCACTAGTAATAAGTCTAGGGTCGAGGAGGAAACCCTCTATGCTCCCAAGGTTTGTTCACAATCACACTTGATGATCCCGGTGCCCCTATATCTCGTGTATCCCAAAAACATATACAGATGTCGCCCGGAAAACCCGAGTCCAGATTTGTCGGGTCGGAGAACTCAAAGTCTCGCCTTGAGCATCTCGTGGGGCGTGATCAGAGGATCGTAGGCTCGGATTCCGAGAGTGTCTTGCGGGACGGTCGACGTGTGGTACCTCAAGCCAGCCGTGTCGACCATATCTGGCGTCAGGTCTTCCACCTTGGAAGCACCGATCAGCCTCATGTTCATTACCATCTCGTCTTTCAACAGCTGCATTGCACGATCCACGCCGGGCAGTCCATAAGCCGACATTGCGAACAGGAATGGCCGGCCAATTCCTACACCTTTGGCACCTAGGCACAAAGCCTTGATAATGTCCGTTGCTCGACGAACGCCTCCGTCAATAAAGATTTCGAGCTTGTCTTGCAGACCTCTCTCACGGAGCACGGGCATGACTTCGGCAAGGACTTCGACGCCAGAACGGGCGAAATCCAACTGGCGACCGCCGTGGTTGGAAAGGACAACGCCGTGGACGCCGGCCTCGATGGCCTTCAGGACATCCTCAACCCGCTGAACACCCTTGAGGATGATGGGCATCTTCGTAATGCTCAAGAACCAGGGGATGTCTTTCCAACTGAGACTGGGATCGATAAAGCTCGAAATGGCTCTGGCGGCGCCTTGGGATCGGTCAACGTTCTCGCCGCTCTGTTTCTGGACGTTGGAGCCAGTGTCGTCAAACTTGCTGCGCATATCCTTTTCTCGTCTGCCCAACTGGGGAGCATCAACCGTGATGAAGAGACCTTTGCAGCCTCGTGCTTCTGCATGTTGGACTATCTTCTTTGTGATCTCCCGGTCTTTGTTGACGTACAACTGAAGCCACTGGCATTGGTCGCCTTCCCGAGCGTCGCAGATCTCGTCGAAACTGCAAGAGGCCAAGGTCGGGATCATCTGGATAACGTTGTGCTTCTTTGCCCCTCTGGTCAGGACGACTTCCCCTTCGGGATTGCCCAACTTCCCGAGTGCGGTTGCGGTGACATAGAAAGGGATGTCGCATTTCGTCCCGAGCATGGTCGTGCTGATATCCACTTTTTCCACGTCAATCAGCACCCTGGGCCGGAACCAGATTTTATGGAAGGCCGAGTGGTTTTCTCGCATGGTAATCTCGTCGTCGGCACCCGAGCTGTAGTATGCCCAGGCCGGCTTCTTCATCACCTGTCTTGCGACACTTTCAAAATCTATGAGATTATAGCATGCTTCGAGAGGGGGCATGTTCTTAATACGCTCTTGTCTGGCCTTTTCCTCGGGAGTCTCTTCCTTTTCTTCCTGCTGGACGGTCTCCATGTTGACGGGGCCCAGATGTTTCTCTGGAGGCAGATACTTGTCCAAGGTATCAGGGGGGTGGATGGGGTCGAATTCCTCGGTGGCATCTTTGCCGGCATACTTGAGAATGATCTTGGAACCTCCGGGATGCTCTGGATAGTGGTCAGCCAGCTGTAGGTGATTTTCTGAGGTGGCTGTTGCAAACCTGGTAGAAACTCTGTCACATCATAGGCCTTTCCATGGACGATAACCCAACACGACTCTTTCGAGTTGTGTTTGGCTACTTCTTCTCCGGTGAGGGTGCCTACGCCAGGTCTTTCACCTTCGTCACGATTCATCTTGAATGGGCTTCGTCCGAGAGCAGGGGGTGTCTCTCTAAGTCGGGATCGGAGGCAGGAGGTTCCTGAGGACGAGGCGCAGGGGAAGAGAAGAAGACGACAGCGAAAGCAAGCACGACGAGGAGGCCGAAGAGGAGTATAAATGCAAGAGCAAAGCTGTGGAATTGAAGACTGTTTCCGAGGACGAAATTCCGGGGGAGCGCGTAATGATCAGCCATCTGTTCGGCGATTGGTGCGAGATGCCATCGAAGGAGCTCTAGAAGCCGTCCAAGCCATCAAAGCCATCCGAGGCGGGGACAAGATCGATCTCGAGTATGACGGTGTTCCCGCCGCCTCAGCAGCCTCTGACGCTGTCGGTCCCTGTTGTGCGAGAGGATGGCCCTTTGCCGTTCAAGGCTTCGTGTGTGGCCGGGAAACAAGAAGTGCCGATGCCCGCAGAGAGATCAACAAACACCATGCCACCTCCGTCGTCCACACGGCCCACGTCGCCCACGCGTTGCTGGCATGATACCACGAAACCAAGTGGAGAGTCTGCTGGGGCTGCTGGGGCTGCTGTGGTAATTGGTCGCGGGCTATATCGAAGTTTTCCTCTCTCCTTGTTTGCTATTAGGTACAGTAGACATCGACCATTGGCCCCCCCGAAATCGCCCTAGGTAATTCCCCCGCAAAATCCAACCACGACGCTCATCACCATCACCATCATCATCAATCATCATCATCTGCCTGCTCCATGTTGCTTTGATCCCCAGATTCCAATGCCACCATCGCCACCTCGACAACATCGATTTTCACTCTCTTGGCGTTTCCCTCTGATGCCTCCTCTCGCTTCAGGGCGGCTGTCGTCGGTGCAGGGTCCGCTCCACTGCAGCAAGGAGACATCATGCTGTACTCCTCCCAGGATGGCTGTCACTTTTTGCTTGGGTACTCCGTACTCGACGATCACTTGACTGCCTACCGAGCACCTACTAGGAAATGATAGACTTGTGGCCAGGTTCAAGTAATGCAACCCTCCTTGGCCTGCGTGGTTTGTCTTAAGCTGCCCGCTGCCCTGGTTTGTGACTTTTCCCTTCACTATCGCTTCTCTCTTGTTGAGCTTGTCTCCTGAGCTTGTCTGCTACCAAACATGGCCGAACCCGAGGAAAAGGAAATCGTGGCCCACGATGAATCCTCTTCGTCGCCATATGATGCCTCTGGCACAACCCGTGACATCGACCCCGAGAAACTCAACGACCCTAAGATGCAGAAATTGGCTGGCGAAATCACATACGAGGATGAGACGGATCCCGTGAACAGACAGCACAACCCGCTTGCTCAAAAGCTGCGGTCGCGACACATGCAGATGATAGCAATTGGTACGGCTGCCCATTCGCACCCATCGACGCCTGTCCATTCTAACACACATTTCCTCAAGGTGGCTCGATCGGTGCTGGTCTTTTCGTCGGCTCTGGCAGTGCGTTGCACAAGGGCGGGCCTGGAAGTCTGCTCCTCGGTTTCATCATTATTGGCTTCATGCTGCTCTGCACCATGCAGGCGCTCGGAGAATTGGCCGGTGGGTGTCAGAAAATCTCTCTCAATCTCGGAGACCGTCTTGCTGAAAATGTTTGATAGTACTCTACCCCGTGAATGGCGCGTTTTATACCTACATTGTTCGATTCGTAGACCCATCCATCGGTTTCGCGGTCGGTTGGGTAAGTGCTCTCAAGATCTGTGACATGGTCGCTCATCCTCCGAGATATTAACTACCATCCAGGACTACGCCATTGGCTGGCTGACCGTCTTGCCCTTTGAACTTACCGCGGCCTCGATCACCATTGAATACTGGAGAGATGATATCCACGTCAGCGTTTGGATCACTGTCTTCCTGGTTTTCCTATGTCTAGTCCAGATCTTCGGCGTGCTCGGCTACGGCGAGGTGGAGTTTGTCCTGGCTATGATCAAAATCACCGCTTGCATAGGTTTCATCATCTTCGGTATTGTGGTTGACTGTGGCGGCGTCTCTTCCGACCATCGCGGCTATATTGGTGCTCGATATTGGCACGACCCAGGCGCTTTTCAGAATGGGTTCAAAGGCTTCTGCACGTATGTCTTCTTGCAGACTAAGTTTGATCCGGATCCAGCTGACCTTTTAGTGTCTTTGTCACAGCAGCTTTTGCCTTTGGTGGAACAGAGCTCGTGGGATTGGCGGCCGCGGAAGCTGCTGATCCTCATCGCTCCCTTCCCAAAGCCACTCGACAAGTCTTTTGGCGTATTGCGACATTTTACGTCCTTTCGCTCTTCATTGTCGGGCTCATCGTGCCATCCGACAGCCCAGACCTTCTGGGAGCCAGCGGCGCCAATACGAAAGCTTCTCCTTTTGTCCTGGCCATCAAATATGCCGGTGTCAAAGGGCTGCCGTCCGTCATGAATGCGGTCATCACTATTTCCGTTATTAGCGTCGCTAATAGCTGCACTTACGGCTCTTCACGTACCATGCAAGCCCTCGCGGCGAGAGGAATGGGCCCAAAATTTTTGATGTATGTCGACAGGCAGGGGAGACCGCTCTGGTGTATCGTGATCCAACTCTTGTTCGGCTGCCTCGCGTATATTGGTGAAGCGAATGCTTCTGACACGATCTTCACCTGGTTACTCTCCCTCTCTGGACTGAGCTTTTTCTTCCTGTGGATGAGCATCAATCTCGCGCATATCAGTAAGTCCACTCCACTGGCCCGCATTGAAGACGACCCTCGTCCTAACAAATGCTAGGATTCCGACACGGATGGTAATTCTCAGAATCTGACCCTTGTCTACAAGTGAGGAGCTAACTTTTTCGCATCAGGTATGCCCACGGCTTCACAAAACATCAATTACCCTACCAAGCCGCTTTCGGAATCTGGGGGTCCTACATCGGATTCGGCCTAAACGCCCTGGCTATCATTGCAACGTTCTACACTTCTCTGTTTCCACTTGGTTCCAGCCCTGATGCAGAGGTGTTTTTCGAGAATTTCCTTGCTGCGCCGATTGTCATCGCTTTGTACCTGGGATGGAAGATCTACTCGCGTGATCGGAAGATGTTCGTTCGCACGAGCGAGATGGATGTCACGATGGGTATCAGGCGAGGAAGTCTGGAAATTGCGGCGGAGAAAGGACGAACCGGGTGGACCAAAGCACTGAGGGTGTTCATTTAAGGGGGGTTGAGCTCGGAGGAGGCTTGCGAGCTACACCGGGGTTTGTGCCTACTCAAGCAGCACTGGAGAATCCCGAGGTTCTTTTCCGGATCCTTATTGTAAAAAACCCCGACGCGTCGAATCATCCTCCACGTCTTCTACCAGCTAGGCAGTCTTTTCGTAGAAATTACCGTGCAATCCTGAAACTGGTTTGCCAAAGCATCAACGACAGCGTCTTTTCCCCGGCTCTCTATCCTCCTGTCTGTTAGCACAAAGTCCCCCTGCACGCCGACATGTTCCAATGATATTGCCCTGTCCTTTTCAATAGTTTCCCTTGCAGGGTCGACGAGCCCACGGTCATATGTCACGTGCACCAGCAAAAAGTTGACCCCCTGGTGCCCCTACAAGGCTGCCTCCCCCTTTCCAGTTTCCATTCGGACGACCTTCACAACCTTCACCAATACGTCTACGGTTTTCCCGACACCACTTCACCGAAGTCTCGTCTCCCAATTTTACTACGCGCTCAATCCGGGGCTTTTGACATTTTGCAAGGCTCGCAGCTTTCGAATAGTTGCTTGCTTGCTTTTCCCCCTCGTACTTGCTTACCAATCATACTGATATCCGCATTTCAGGTTCCCTCCTTTGTTCGTGTGTCTGTTCCTACGGAGCAGAGGAAGGGATGTATATATGCTTGAGAATCAGATGAGTTATGACGAGTGGCAAACACTAATCCTCTTACATATCCCAAAGTGTAGCTAACGTTGTCCCCGTGTCAGCATTCTGCCGCATAAGCTGGGGGAGTCCACCTGATGAATGGCCTTGCCTGCTCTATTTCCCCAGTTTAGAATGAGCGGTCACTCATGCTTCTCACGCAACGGGGGGTCCAAATCTACTGTACACGTCCGCTTATTTGGCATCTGTTCTGCATGGTGAAAAGACCGGATTCCTGACCTTTGAAGGCCGAGAAGAAGACGCACTTCGGACATGTAAGTCGAAACGGACTTTCCATCCCCGCGTCTATTCTTGCCCCTAATCTTCTAGGCCATCTGCCATTTGGCTATAAGGGCCTCCTTAGCTCAAAGTCCCAGAGACAATAGCAGCGCTGTGGTATATGTCAGGCGAATGCCCTGATTCTAGATCTCGCGCGTCATGCCGTTGCTTGTTCGTCATACGCAATCGTACCCAGAGGCCTTGGTGCTTGAAAGGCAGCAGTAAGTGATGAAACCATGATCCTCGGAACGTCCCTTACGGTTTATGCGAGGAAGAGTACACCGAACAGGTAACATGAGATTTGCGCGAAGAGAAAAGGTTTGTATAAGGGCCCAAGGCACCCACGAAGTTCTATCAAAAATGCGTTCGGACGCCGGTTGAACTCGTCAGTTGAGCTCTCGTTGCCATTTCTCACACCTGAATTTCTAGCCTCAGGCGCTTCTCTCTCGTCAACGTGACCTCCACAGCCATATGAAACCCGCAACGCGTGCACTCCGTCGGCTCCCTCCCTCTGCCGACGACTCGCGACGTCTTCAACCTCCTCGGCTCGACCATCCCAAACCACATCCGGAGCATCCCAGACGGGGAGCCCTCGTCCTGCGGCAACTTTGTCTTCTTCCAGCGCGAGCTCTTCCTACCGTACCCGCAGCTCGTGAACACAAGGCACTACCCGACCGGCAGCCCCTCCGAGATATCGACGAGGTGACGCGGTACCTGGAGGAGCGGCTGGAGACGGGCTACGACACGGCGGCGATCGAGTCGTATCGAGTCTTTACAGAGATGCGCGCCGCGGGCTCCGTCCCAGCGGACGTCAAGTTCCAGGTCTGCATCCCGACGCCGCTGAACGCGCTAACCTCGGCCGTTGCCCAGAAATACAAGGCATTCGTCGAGTCGTACTACATGGCGGCCTTGCTGCGCGCTCTGGTCACCAGGATCTCGCCGTGCAGATTGGCTGCGCCAACGAATTCGCCGTGCTGGAGGAGACGTGGAAGCGGGTGCCCCGGATGGAAGGGAGCAAGCCGTGGTGGTGCGACGTCGACGAAGACGGAGACCGCGATGGAAAGAAGGACATCCGCGACGTCGTGTTCCGCGGCGTGGTCGACCGTGTAGTCTTGTTCGCCGGCGCTTACCACATCGCCGGCGACGTGGAGCTGGGCTTCCACTTCTGCTACGGCGACTTCGGACACAAGCACTTCATCGAGCCGCGGGACATGGCCATGATGGTGCGCACGGCCAAGGCGATTCGGCCTCGTCTCAGCCACAAGGTGGACTACATCCATATGCCGGTACCTAAGGAGCGGGACGACGCGGCGTACTTTGCGCCGCTGAGAGAACTGCTCCCGCTGCTCCGGACGCACGGCACGCTGCTGTATCTGGGCTTGGTCCGGGAGAGGGACGAAGAGGGCACGAAGAGGCGTCTGGAGACGGCGCGCAGCATTATCGACGCCGACCCCATTAGCAGAAGCACCAGCGTGAGCAGTAGTACTGCCGACGACAGCGCCTCCGGGCCTATTGTCACATGGGGTATCGCCACCGAGTGCGGCATGGGGCGGATGAAGAGCGACGATGTGCCCGGGACATTGGAGCTGATGAAGAAACTCGCAAGTCCGATAACACGTTAAAGATTCACACAGCCAACAGAGGGAGGCAGGCAGGCGGAGGAAAAGGGCCAAGGGCATGTGCAAGGTGAATAGGTGGCGAGGCGGGTGAACTACACATTGTATACAACAAACAATATACGTCTCGGCATTACTGCGTCTCGGAATAGCTCTATCGATTGATTGATATTAGATGGCAGACAGACAGGTCAAAATTGAACCCAAAAAAAATACTATTGAACAAATTTATACATACATACAGCTCTTCAAGCAAAGAAAAGGGGGCTCGGGAGGGGGACAAGATTAGGTACATATCTACCAGATTTAATACAAACACATCGACCATCGACCCAGAAGACGAGAGCATCTTTTGCTCAGACCTTTTCTTTTCCCATCCACCCATCCATCAATCCATCCATACACAAAACTCCCAACGGGCGGCAGCGGCGTGACACAACGGTTTCGTAGTTTCTCCCTTTGGAGCCTTTTCATCACGAGACACGCACATCGACAGTAAAGCAAGCCCTCACTCATCAAAGCACTCGGTAAGTGGGCAGGTATTATGTCTCGGCCTCGACCAGACAGGCCTTTGATTTCTTGATCTTCGTAATATCCGCATCTCGATATCGCTGTTCAAACGAGATCTCTTCCCTAGAAAGCCTCTTCAACAGGACAGTCGACGCTCTCGTGTCCGTCGCGCTCACACAGTGCACACCATTTCTCTGGGTCTATGACTCCCGTTGACCGCCCGGCTAACATGCCGGCTTGTAGGCCTGTTCCTTCGATGAGTTTCGCGGGAGCCAGAGCAGCCGTGGGTGTGGACGTGGTGGGAATAGGGGGGTTCGCCGCCTTCGCGATCGGAGTGTCGGGTGCTTCTAATGCAATGGGCGGAGAGGGCAGATCTTCGGTCGGCGGCGGGTTGGGGTGCATGTCGGATGGCGAAAGGATGGTGTGGTTGGGCAATTTCCGACTCATAAGGGGAGCAGGTCGATCTGGATCTCGGGCCCCTGCCGCCACTGCCAGCGTCTGTTCAGCAATATCACCGTTTCCCTCACCATCCCGCCGCTGTCCCTCGTGCGCGACAACTCTCCCATCCTTGGCATCCGTACCAGACGGCTCCATGTCTGAAGTAACCTTCTTGCCAGGCCCAAACATGTTTCCACAGGTCAAGATATCGTGGCCGCCTTCTTCACAGATCTCACACCATAATACTGCACTTTCAGAAGTAGAGACATCCGTGACGCCATCATCAGACCTCTCATGTTCTCTCACACCTGTGTCATAATCGTGACGTTGTCTCACCGGTGACGCTCCTCCAGAGGAAGCATCATGCCAGGCTTCCTGGCCCGTGGTTTGGCTGTCTTGCCGTTCATGCCCACTTGCACCGTTTCGTTTCACCGGCCCAAGGACTACCGTCCTCTGACTTCCTATCGTACCGGTGCTGAGATGCTTGCGATCCAATTCCTCGCTGTTTCCTCTAGAGTGCCCTGTACGCATACCCGTATGGATGCCAAATGCAGCGCCGGTCATCGGCATGGGGAACTTCGAAAGCGTGACGCTATTCCGTAATTGTCTAACTTCTTGCACAAGTTCCTCCTCATGCGCGCTTTTTTGCTGCAGGAGGAGTTCAAGGTCTCGGATTTGTTGTTGGAGGGCATCCTCTCCGCCATCGCCAACAGGCGACGAGTCTTTCCTTTGATGTCCATTGGCAACGTTGATGCCGTTAGGTCGTTTGGGGCTGCTGGCGTTCAGATTTTGGATGATGGCCTTCAATCCCCTTATTTCATCATCCTTTGCGGTTAACTGCGCTTCGAGCTCTTGCACCTTGGACGAGGACGAGTACCCACCACCACCATTCAACTGCTCTTCCGTCTTCATTCTCTCTTTCTCCCTCCTTAACTCGCTTCGCGACCTCTCGACCTCGCCCCTCAAGAACTCAACCTCTCCCCGTGCCTCGGCCTCCCCTCTCCGAGCATCCTCAAGCCCTTCCTCAAGCTCCTGAACAAGTTCTTCCAACTGCTTAAGTTGCTGTGCTACTGTCTCGACATCCTCACTTCGATCCTGTAAGTTTCTCACCTCCTCGAGCAGTTCGTCTACCCTCTTCTCGTAGACGCGTTCGGTTTCGGTACTTGCCATTTCCAAGGTATCGATCGTAGAGCGAAAATCCGCGCGGTTGGCGTCGAACTCCGCCGTGAGGATTTTGATCTTTTCGTTCTTCTCGCGTAGGGCTTCCCGCAGGGAAACGACATCACGAGGGAGGTCTTCTTCACCGTCCTCTCGGGTTCTTTTGTCCGCCTGCTGGTCTTCTTCCAGTCCAGGTAGAAGTTTTTGTAGCTCGTTGAAATTGCGTTCCATCTCGGCAAAACTTGTGCCTTGGTCGTGTAATTGGCGTCTCGCATCCTCTAGTTCTTCGTTCAATTCGCGGATTTTCGTCTCGTACTTTTCCACGTTAGTCTCGGTCGTCTTTCTGCTGAAATTTGGTGTCGGTGTTGGCGTTGTTTCAGCCTCTTGTTCAGGAATTTCATCAAAACTTGATTCAGGGCCCAGTGAGGGGCTCGCAGATGCAGTTGAGCTGCCCTGTCTTAAACTCTGGCTAAAGTTGTTGGCACCTCGTTGCTGGTTCGGTTTGGCGTAAGGTCCGCCAGGTCCTCCTCCGTTTGTGCTCTTCGCAAGACCAATGCCGCTGGGTCGTGTCTTCGGCGTCGCTAGTGTTCTGGGTGTAGGAGTGTTGACTTTCCGCAGTGGACTCGAGGGCCGTGGAAGTGATTCCCTTCTTAGGGGTGGTTTCAGCGCCGGACTGGCTGCGCCCGACGGTCTCATACCGCCGGGGCCCATGGATTGGCTGAAGGTGGGTTTTGCAATACCTGACGTCCCGCCAGGTGTCCTCCCACCTTGATTAAAGCTGGCAAGCCTGTTGGTGGGTGTGGGCGGTCCGGGACTTGCTCTTACACCGCTGAGTCCCAATCCCGGCCCTGCACTGCCAGCACTGCCAGGTTTCTTGATGGCCTTCTCCAAGGGCAGGAATATACCCGAGCCTGGGATTGTGGTTCTGAAATAATATTTTCCATCCACTTCACCAGAGTTTTTGCCGCGAGGCGCATATTCGGTAGCGAGTTGAACGCCTGCAAATATTCCCTTTTTCCCTGCTACAGGCCCGATGAATTTGACGACGCCGTGCATGTCGCCGGGGACCATGACGGTGTCCCCAACGTTGACGGTCGCCATGGCGCGAAGGAGGCTGATCGGGGCAGGTGGAATCGGTCTCGAGGTAGCCGTCAGAGCAGAGGGAAAAATTAGGCCTGCTGTTTCCTTTGGCCTCGAGTGATCGTGGGGTCGGGCGGCGCTTTAAGCCACGCTCGACGCTTCAGTGTCCATTGAATGAAGACCTGATTGAAATCCGGCGAGGTCGTGCCACTCGCCGCAACTTGTAGGGGACAGACGTTCGGGTTGGGGTGACGGGGTTTGGGAAGTCTAGTAGGAGACTTGACGATCAACGTTGTCAAATGCAGGCTGCGCCAATAGCCAGCATCGGCCGTGGCTGTTTGTTCAGACTGTGGTTGCGGCGGGCGCAGAGAGAGAGGATGATAGGGAAAAGGGAGGCAGGCCGAGTGTAGACGCCGCTGCTGCTGCGACGGGCGACGGCCGGTTGCACGGATTGAGACCTGCAGATAAACAAAAGACGTAGCAAGAGGGATAGGAGGGACTAAGCATAGTTTTGGGCCGCGCCGAATCGAAGGTGAAGGAGAAGTTGAGGCATTCTCATAATACAATGGTGAATTGCCCTGGAGACCCGAACATGGGCTGGATGGGCTACTGAGTAACTGGCGAAGAAATTGTCTGATTTGCTTAGCGAATCTCGAGCTAAATTCAACCCTCCAGTTACCGCCGTCACCGCCTCGCTGGGCCGCTGATGGGGGCTCACCAGGCTTTAGCCTTTGGCGACTGGGATACAGGTGACTGCCGGGGGGCTCGAGGCTCGTACTCGGCACTGACTCGATATGCCACACGATCCAGCGAGCCAATGCCAGATGGCGGATGGCGGATGGCTGATGGCTGATGCCCGTTGCGATGCCTAACATCCTCGCCTATTATGCCCACACTTCCCGCCGCCCACCACCACCATCACCACCACCATCACCACCACCATCACCACCTCCTCCTCTTCTCCCCGGCTTCTGTCCGTCTCCAATCTGTTGGCATCGAAATTACAGGGAGTCTTTAAAGGAACTCAGGTTCGCTAAATTCATACAAATGTTTCAGCCTTGTCGCATGCTAAAGCAGCTCACCTGGCGCCACCCAAGGCCAATTTCCACTCTTTTTTTTTTTTCATTTCTACATACTTGGTATACGCTGTAATACGGTGGGTACTAGAGAATGCCCCAAGGGCCCCTTTTCAGTCGCAATGCATGGTACCCCATAGGGGAGCGCGCACGCAATAAAACAAGCAATACGATTGATACTTTTGTCGACTCCTCAAAGATGCCTCCCCCGTCTTCTTGACGGCGCTTTTGGTTCAACTACAATTGCAACCGGAATGTCTTCACCTCAAACGCCCGCAACTCAATGGGAATGCTGATCTTGTTCTTTCCCGACATCTCCAGTTGCTGACCATCATCCTCTAGCACGTTGGTCTCGTACACCTTCTTCACCGGCAAAGTGGTCTCAATCACTCCTCGACTCTTGCCGCCCACACTCTCATAAATTCTCAGGATCACGCTCTGTCCTTTTCGCAGGGTGAGTTCCCCTCGGGAGACGTCTTCGTCGTCTTCTCCACGCTTGATGCAGTCCAGGACCAGTGATGGGGCTCCCGTGACGCTCACGGCATTGAACAGCTCTTTTGGAGGCTTGTCATCAACCACCGACACAAGCGTCATTGGATGGTTCAAGTTGTAGGCCGCCCGGACGGTATCGCTGCTCAGCGCTCCTTGGTGAGGCATGATGGCCCATTTGATGTGGTGACGGCCCATGTCGGCGTGTGCATCGGGTGCTTTAGGTGCCCGCAAGAGCGATAATCGCATGAGATTGCCGCATGTCGCAAACCCATATTTGGAGTCATTCAGGATCGACACCCCATAATTGGCCTCGGAGAGATCAGCAAATTTATGGCAGCACACCTCGAATTTGGCCATATCCCAGCTAGAACCGTCAGCACTTGGACGACAGGTTATCAGTCAAACGTGGCAGAATCCTTACCTTGTGTTGTAATGTGTCGGGCGGCGAATGATTCCATACTGCGTCTCATAGTTTGCCTCCGTGTTGACAACGTCCACGGGAAATTCCACTTTCAAGAACTTCATGTTCTCATGCCATTCGACTTCGGCCTCCACCAGAACGGACCCAGTTTGGGTCTGATTGTCGCAGGCATCGAGACTGATGGTTGTCTTGACCCAGCTGTCCTTGCTCACCTGCGTCTTGGTGGCCACGCTCACCCTGTATGGTCCGTGTTCGACGATCTCAGATGCATCCGATTTGAGCTCTTTCCTGGAGTCGAGGTGGAAGACCTCCACATCCCACGCCTGCCAGTACAAAGGCTTATCGTCAAACATCACCAGCTGATTGCCTTTTCCGCCCTTGGCAATCACTTCTCTATTTGCTCTCAGGTCAATCAGTGATGTGATGCAACCTGCCTCCACTTCCACCTGGAATATGCTGTTCTTCAGGACAAAGACACCTTTCCGCACCTCCTCAATGGACGCTGTCGATTGAACCGCCGAAGCGGCATGCGTCTTACATACGCCCGGCCCGCCGGAGATGTATGTGTACTTCTGCTCTTGCGACTTGGCGTTGGCATGGGGGATCTTGACCAATTCTGAACGTCTCCAGGGAGTGGTGTTCACCGCTGCAAGCTCAGCATTAGCTTTGAGGTGCTGGGACAGCCCCAGGACCGTGAGTGCCTCCTCTATCACCTTCTCTCCCAGTTTCGCATTGTGAGCATAAAGTTCATCCGAGTCATCATAGCACATCTCAATGGAGCTGCCGGGCAAGCAGTCATGGAACTGGCAGAGAAGCACATTCTCCCACATCTCATCAATCTCCTTCTTGGGATACTTGTAGCTCTTGCTCTTCAGGCTTGCCAGAGTTGCCAAATATTCGACATCATGCAACATGACCTCCTGCTTCCGATTATTGAGCTTGTTATTGGCTTGCGTCGTGTAGGTGCCTCGATGCAGTTCAAAGTAGAGTTCACCATACCAAGTGACAAGCTCGGTGCCCTCCGCCACCTTCTTCTCCAGATTGGCATAAAAGTCATCCACGGAATTCCCCATGTGTACGCGAGGGAGTAATCCAACCGTGTCGCTCAGACCACGGCATCTCCTTAACTTCTCCAGCATTGCCCAAGTGGGTCCACCTCCTCCGTCTCCCTTGCCAAAAACGAGCAGAGATGTGTTGTCCTGATCCATGCTCTTATGTTGGGTGACGCTCCTTCTGACGTCTCCGAAATGAGCATCTGCCGTGTACGTCTCGCTGGGGGCCATGTGGCAGATGACCTGACTCCCATCTAGACTTACCCAGTTGAATGTGGTGTGCGGGAAGTTGTTGATGTTGTTCCAACTGAGCTTCTGGGTGAAGAACCGTGTCATTCCCGCAAGTCGGCATATCTGTGGGAGCTGACCTGAATATCCGAACGTGTCGGGGAGCCAGAATGTCTGACATCTTTCGCCGAAATTGCTCTCGAAGAACCGTTGACCGTAAAGGAATTGCCTAACCAAGGATTCGCCACTAGGCATATTCGTATCGTGCTCGACCCAACTCCCGCCGATCGGATGGAATCTTCCCTCCTTGACCTTGGCTTTGACCCGGTCGAAGACATAAGGGTAGTACATTTTCAGCCACTTATATTGCTGTGCTTGACTGCACGCAAAGCGGTGTTCTGGGTATCGATCCATCAAGTCACACTGATTCGACCAGCTTCGGGCAACTTTCCGCTTCGTCTCAGCCCATGGCCACAGCCAGCACGTATCAATGTGGCAGTGTCCAATTCCGTACACGATGCTCTTCTCATCTGAGCTATAAACCTTGGCTGAATCGACATTCATCCCGATATACTTTTGAGCGATCTTGCGGCCCTCTTCGATTGACGCAGTCGATCCGTTACCAGCAATGAAGACATCCATAATTTGATTGCAGACCTGCAAGGCTTCATGCTTTTCCCAGCTGTCGCCGGGAAATTCCCTAGCAGCATCCCCGATGATCCAAAAGTCAACGTAAAGCTGGCGAGCGGCAAGATTGACATCGACAATCTGCGCCTTCCAAAGGTTGTAATACTTGTTTGGATCTGGGGGTTGAATGCTGTCACCTCCTGGTGCGTTGCCAAACATGCCGTTGCACGCCATCTCTATGTAGAAAATGTGCTCTTTGCCGTCCCGCCAACTTCTCGGCAGAATCCACTCAACTCGATCTCCCCCAGTAAGGCCTTGCAGAGGGTTTCCATCCTCTGTCCACACCATGCCTTCATTGTTTGCGTCCCAATGGAACTCTAAGTGTTCCCCGTCTCGCATGTTTTTAGGCACAGTGAGTTGGATCTTGAACCAATGGGTAGCCCAAGCTGGCCCGAAGGATTCACCGCGATGCGTTCGTCGAAAGGCATGAGAAGTGGCATCGTGGAAAGTCGGTCTCGTGAGGTTTGGTGGAGAGTAGACAGAGAGCTTCACATGGTCTTCGTCGTCGCAGACATTGTGATAGAGCTTCGCAAGCAGGTTCTCCTTTTCGTACTGGCCACCAGATGTAAATTGCCGCAAGCGGTCGGTATAGATGCTCTGAATCTTTTGGCCAACGGGATGAGTGCTGAGTCTAGGGTAGAACGATGTAGCGCGAGAAGACGTCTCGCCGCCCATTGTAGGAAACTCGAACAATGATTAGGATCGGTGTAGAGGGTAGAACACTTCAGAGCTGTAAGGGGTTTTCTGGAGCGAGTAGATCAAACGAGAGACGTTGGCTCGGAGTTCAAACAGCAGAGGTTAGATCCTACAATCACGCAGTGTCGGTGACAACTCCAGCAGCTGATCAAGTTGATGGTGCGGGGTAGCTGCGATGCCTGCCTCGTCAATTCGGCGGTCAGCAGCTGCATTGTTGGAGAAACAGAAAGACGAGGCTGAACGAGGCTGAAGAGGAGCCGTTGGCAGTTTATAAGCCCTGGGCATTCCTGCTCCCACTACCCAGTACTCGGTATGTACCCCTATCCAGGCTAAACTACTGGCAATTTCTAGCAAAATGAACGCCTTCTGCGTGGTAGGACCAATTACCACCTTTAAATCCACGAGTTTTCGTTGTCCACTGTAGATTGATCCATAGGATTCACCGACCTCGTCGTCTTAGCTGGGCCTACGATGATAATACTCTCCTTCAACTTGCGCTGTCTATTTTGCGATGACTTCCGCCTCAATTTGCGTTTTGCCCCCTCAAAAACCCCGACGATTTGACTTTGACTGTTCTGGTACGCTGTAACCAGACTGACAGGCTTTCCTCTTTGACGCTTCCGCTGAGCCTGCTGCGCCTCTTTCTGCTGCTTCTTCTGCAATTTATTGGAGAAGACCTCAGCACCGTACACTTGATAAGGGGTTGAAGGGATGGCTAACTGTCTTTCTCGTGGTAGACTGTCCTGCCCAGGGCCCTCTTTGTTTACCTGGGCGCCCTTCCGCGATAGAGATCTGACTAAGTGGCTAACGCTTTGTTGAACGCTCGATCTCGCGCTGCTATTGTGTAGCGTCTTCCGCTTAGCACCGTCTCTTTTCATACTTGGATACTTGGCTTCGGCATAAGAAATCACCCTCTCCCGCTCCTGTTCTGTTGAACTCCTTCTAAGTCGGAAGCTCTTGCGAGGCTGTAGTTCAACCGGTGTAGACTCCGGACTTTGGCTGACGAACTCGTCCTCTAACCAATTTTGCGACCAACCCTTGCCAGAGCTGTGCTGCTGTGATTGTTCTCCAATGGGCTCATGATGTCGAGCAGGATCGAATTCGGCGGGCTTTTCCCAGTCGTCATACGGCGGACTCGGAAGGCTCGAACTACTCAAACCTAATGGAGGTGGGAGGAGATCGGAGCCTTCGGTATCAGAGATCGTCCCAGACATTGCGTCTGGCAAGGGTGGAGTTTGAGAGAGGGATATCGATTGTCCAACGGACGAGACTTGCGGTGAGGGTGGAGCCAATCGATCATATGCTGCTTGTCGATGTACCTCAGCCGAAGACATCGAAAGCGGCGAAACCAATTCAGTCCTGCGTTGTTGGAGCTGACGGGAGAATTCGGCAAACGAAGGAGCCGTCTTATTGCTTGAGACTCCGTTAGTATATGCAGCCACCGATCTGAGCGATAAAATCGACGCGGCCTCTCGCGGCGCAACCATCAAGGGTGGCGAAGGGCTTTGGCTCAGGCTCAGGCGCCTGATGAGAAGGGGTGCAACAGTATCTCGATAAGCTTGCGGGTGATGCAGTGTTGGCAAAGGTGGGTTATCATCCAACTCACGATAGCCGCTGTACATGCGAATGATGTTGGTGATTGTAGTATCAGTGCTATAGACGCTTGACGACCTCCTCTTCCCTTCAAATGGTTCAAGTGGCAGTGGTTTATCCTGATCGGAGGGTTTCGATCTTCCGGATGCGTGATTTGAGCCAGGATGGAGAATATTTGGTGGACGAGAAACTGACAACTCTAAACCCTGCTTCTGGAGTTCTAGAAGTGCTTTCGATGGGGGCGGAGAGGTCAGCCGTATTCGATGTGAAGATCCTGGGCGCGAGCTCATTTTGGTTAGAGATCAGGTAGCCCGGCTGAACATCGTTTTGTGAGATTTGCTTCAGAACCAACTGAATCCCAATCGACGCCATGATTGAAGATTCACAAGCTGCGACGCAGCCGACACCCCGAAATACAAGACAAAGGCCTCCGTTTTCAGCTGCAACGTACATGTTGACCCGTGCTCAATGGACGCTCCATTGTTCACGATGCGGTCGCTGAAAGTGCATAGACACCAAGCCGGTAACGGCTGCGACAACTTTTGAGTGAGCAGGTATTTTTAGCATCGATCGGAGTGAGGAGTTGCCCACATTCCTCGGAGCGCTAGCACCAGCACGAGGGTCGAAACGTGACACTGGAATTTGCAGCCATGGTGGCTCAAAGGTTCGCAGCTTTGACCAAGTCTTCCTTTGTCAACTCATCACCTGGTTTCCTGACATCGCCCAAGCGACCGATTTTCAGCAATCGAACAATCATATCTTCGTCTCCAAAGTGAGAATTGTGCTCGAACGTGGGCTCCTGGTCATAGGCGTAACGAGCTGCATCGACGAGAATCCTGGCAGTCATCCCGAAGACTCGGTACCGGGAATACTTGTCCAGGTGGCTTGCCGCAGCCTTTTGCCCTTCGCTTCTCTTCGGCTTCGAGACAATCTGGTTGGTGACGGGAACGAAGAAATTGTGCATGCGCCATCGACTTTGATGCCAATCTGTCCAGCTTCCCTTGTACCAATCACTTGGTTTACCGGGTAGATTGGGCTGACCTGGCAAATCTTCCATGTACAAGAAGTTTCTGAAGGGTGCCGAAAATACCGCCGCCACCTCCCTCGCGTCCAACCTTGGGAGCAGTTTTTCCCCCACATTGGCATCTTGCCCCGTCTCTGGATCATAAGAATGTAGAAATGCGACACACGGAACAACGGTCAGCTCGGTCTTGGCTAAATTCGTGGGCATTGTGCACAAATGCTCGACTCTGAAAGGTGGTGGGAGAGCCGATGCACGCCTAGGAAGGCCTATCTCTTCCGAAGCCTCACGCCTTGCACACTCAAAAGCAGTCTCACCCTCTTCCGCTTTGCCGCCTGGCAAGGCAGCTTGACCCGAATATGAACTCAGATTGCTTGCTCGCATGGTGATGACTACTCTCAACTCTCCATTTGGGTCCGCAAAAAGTAGAATCAGAACAGCCGCCTTTCGCGAGAGCGGCATCGTCGGCCATACTGTATCGGGAGCTTTGTAAGATCTCAACCGATCAATAGCTTTCTAGATCCGACAATCAGTGTAAGCAAATGGTGAATCGGGTTCTCCGGTACTTACCGCCGAGATTGGCGACAGACGCGGCATATTGACCGAGGGCTTCTGTGACACAACCCTTCTGCAAAGTACAAGATACGGAGACCTGCTAATTCTTGGTATTCGTCTGGAGAGCATTGGACAATTCCAAAGAGGATGCAAGGTGCAGATATGTGATCGGGACGAGGATGAGAAGTGGCAGACACCGAGGTAGATAACCGAGGCACTGCCCTGTTGGGGGGCCTCACTTGCAACTTCCCCGGCTTGCCATCCCCAATAATGAGTCTCCAATAAAGCCCGTGGTCGCTGGCGCTGTTGAGAGGATGATGCCGATAGCCATGTGTGCCAGCAATTTGTGCCCGAATATCCAAAACACTTTGTTTACTGCTCTCAATCATCCTGAATTTTGCGCACACCGCCAAAAGTAATCTTCTGGCGCTTGGTCGATCTCCCATCTGTGTCTTCATCGTTTGTAGCCGCGCTCTTTTTCTTCTTCTTGTTGCCGGTCTTTTCTGCAGTAAAACTCCCAGTCGGCGTGGCTGCGTGGTTGGGGGTGCTCGTAGCGCTGCTCGGGGAATCCGAATCTCTCATATACGATACTGAGCTCTTAGAGAACACACGGTCTGTGTCGTTGACAACCGCCTTTCGGCGCCCTGCGCCTACACCGCCGCCGACTGCGCTCCCTGAGACTGTCCCGCCCGCCGAACTCGCTGCTGCCGACACTGCAGATGCCTTGATGTAGTTGTCGAAACCTTTGACAATGTTCCCAGCGACCGCCGTTTCTTCGAGGTATGTCGTTTCTTGCCGGTAGATCTGATCCTCTATGGCAGCCTGAGCCATTAGCTTCGCCATAAATCATTGCCCAGTTTGTAGACTCACCAGATTCCGATCCAGGAGCCGCTTCTTCTGTAGAGTGTCCCGTAAATCGCGCCTCAATTTCTCGTAGTCTGTTCCATTGTTAGAACCAAAGACGGTATCAAGAAAGCAAGAGTCGTGAGACGCGAGTGATCTGGCCAGACTTACAAGGTAATCCCGGCCGATCACTGCTTGCTGTAGGCTTTGGCGCAGAACCTGAGCCCGGGGGAATGTTCTCAGCCATTTTGAGCGAGATGCCTGTCAAGATTGGTATCGTGGGTTGTTTGGAAGTGGTGAGAGGGGTGATCAGGAAATTGCTGCAGGTGAAGAAGATGCTCCGCGCTAACTGGGGAAGTAACCGCGTCTCTTCCACGACGGAACTCGGAGCATACGTATCACTTTATTCACTGTCAACACCACTCACTCCTAGTATTTCTACCCTGGCGTTTCTCTTCGCACTTGCAAGTGACGATTTAGGCAAAATGGACCACAGCGGTATGGATCACGGAGGAATGGATGATGGCCAATGTTCCATGAATGTGAGTCTTGAAACATGACCTCGTCTTAGGACAATCATACTGATGAATAAAGATGCTCTTCAATTGGCAAGTGAAAGGCCTCTGTATCGTCTTCGAGTCGTGGAGAGTCACAGGCCCTATGTCGCTTCTTCTCTCTCTTACCGCCATTGCCCTCCTTACAGCCGGCTACGAGTGTGTTCGGGAAATAAGCAGGAGATATGACGAGAGATGCAATGCCAGAATGAATGCTTTCAACACAAGTACGTTCCCCTTGCCGGACGTTGCTATGCGCCGTCGCTGAGACTATCAAGGCCTTCCGGCGGAATCAAGCTCACTGCTTGCAGGATCGGAGTCGAGGGAAGGAGCAGGACGGCAAGGAACGATTGTCAGAGCTGGTCTATATGCTTTGCAGGTCTTCTATAGTTTCTTCATCATGTATGACCCCCTTTTTGTTCGCATCAACTCCGAGCTAATCATCTGTGAGGCTACTGTTCATGACCTATAACGGCTTTGTGATGGGGGCGGTGGCAGTTGGCGCATTCATCGGATATGTGGCCTTCAGCAATAAAACTTCGCCCACCAAAGCTGCAGCGTGTCATTGAGGTCTACATGCTTGAAGGCACATCTCATTCGACATCTTCCTCGAGATCATCGCCGAATCCGAAGCTAAACTTTTGCCGCTCTCCATCAGCTTCATCCTGGCCAGCGACAACCTCTTCCCATTTCCGCTTGCGGGATTCCTCGACAGATGCCGCCAGGTTAGGATCAGCCTCCTTTAAGCGATCCATAAAGAGAGCATAGGGGTCTGTTATGTTGTCTCTGAATCCAGAAACTTGGTCTGCCTTGTCTCTGAGAAAGCGAATCGCTGATCGGACATGCGCTCTGGGCACGAAATTTTGAGTAATGGCAATAGCTGGCTCGAGGTTTACTACCAAGTGCCACCAGCCTGAGGGGACATGTAGGACTTCGCCTTCTCGACAGATCCCCTCAATACAACCAGTTGTCCTGCGAGCTTCGGCATGGTAAGAGAGCAGCCACTCGGCAATACTCAAGGGGGAAGTGACCTCGCTTTGGTCTTCGGACATGTAGACTCCTGGAGGAAGGATAGAGCTTGGAAACATGATCCAATATTTCGAACCTCGGATGATGGCATTCCAGGCACTAGTAGCATTCGGGTCTTTATGAAACGTGCTTCCGCTTCTTTCGGGTCCAATAATCAGCCAACGTCGATCAGGTCTCTGGTCCTTGAGGAGGTTGAAAAAATCTCCTTGGAATGCCCTCGGTATATCATAAGCGTTTTGCAACCCCATCTTTTCGACAAAGGCCCGATCAAACAGATACAACGGCGATTCATCCTTAGTACTGTCCATGTACTTGATGTAGGTCCTGAGCGGCCAATCAACCGCTTCGCAACGAAAAGAAACATCCCCATACTTTGTTAGTAAATGCTGTAGATCCCACATTCTGAAGGCCTGCCACTTCTTCACAGGTGCTGTCAGGATAAATGGCTTGTCAACCCATGACATGTTGAATTCTTCAGGCGAGATGTCTTCCAACCGTGGAATCTCATTCTGGGGGGGAATGCTTGAAACATACGGAGTCAAGGGTATGCTGGAGCAGAGAAACGGTCGATGTAGTGAATCGGAAAACAAGCACCTGCAATCCACTTTCGCCAATTCCGCTGATGGGAGGCGCATGAGAGATGCTCGCCAACTTCCCCGCCATTCGAAGTCTTCTTCCGTCTCATTAACTGCAATATCTCTCCATAGCTGGTCATATGTGGAGTAGGCGTAGAGTCCCCGGCATGTCGCACCTAGGTTGGCAAGGCTGTGTCGGTCAAGGAATTCCAGGATCACCGGCAGTAAGCCATCTGGCAAATGGCTGAAGGAGCCCATAGAGGTTTGGGCATTTTGGTGAGATGTCAGGGCATTTCCCGAAGGTCTCACTCCCAGAGGATGCTGATCGGCTTCATTGTCCCATGAAGTGTCTGTCTTCACCGCATTATTGTCCGTGATGCGACGAGTACCATCGATATAGCCTGAACTCTCGGCAAGAGTTCGCCTTGTCCGCAGAATAGTGGTTGAGCTCATCCGTTTAAAATTTGAGCACAAAGACTGCAAGGCAAAAAAAAGAGTTCACTGTTGGCAGGAAAATGCCAAGGGGTGCGGTAAAATAAGTGTGTGGCGAGCTCACGAGATACAAAGCGGGCCGTTGCCGGTCAATGAGGCTGTATCTAACAATAGAGTAGTCCAAGATAAACTATGCTATTTAAGCTAGACACTTTATAATGAGATCCTTGTAGCGATAAATATTAATCTGAGATACTCGTCTATATATAAGATCTACCTGTTGTATGATTCTGTCTATCCTCAATGACCGGATCTATGTATTTTACTCTTTGAGAAGAGGATCGTAGACCTTGTCTCTATGCTCTATTGAAAAGTCCTCTTTAAACACGAGTATATTCTGCTTTGCTGTAACAGACACCGCTCTAGGACAGCCTCGCACTACTCCGCCTGGTGGTAAGCTAAGCGTTTCCACCTCGTCCCGGTGTCTTTGCTGAGTTACGAAGGAAGTAGACGTTGTTTAGTTTGCTATCTCGATTGGACGTATTCCGGTAGCGATCTGGGTGGAAACGGCGGCGCGAGCTTCGCACTTGGCAAAACAGCCAATTTCTTTTGGATTTTTGATCGTGACTATAGGGCAGCAGCTGCGGTGCCGATAACTTGGAAGGCACATGTTGGAGGGCAGCATTCTGCTGGTGATTCAGCTGAAAACGGGACTGATTCGAATGACTGGCCCAACTTCCGAGACCGACCGAACTTGAGTTTTTCTGGTTTATGTCTGCAAAGGGGCCCGACGCGTTCGCAGTCGATCGAAATCACCTCCTGCTGCCCATCTAATTCATAGACTTCGCCTTTGAGCGACTGCTACAGGCCCAAGCATTCAACATCTGGCTGAAGGTTTTGACTGGTTTGTTACAGTCGGTGCGCTGGCATTGACCATTGGCGAGCTTGGGAGGGTTCTCAGACTTGTGCCTGATGCGCTTCCCAGGAGCCTCAATCCTGGTGTCAAGACTCTTGGCCTTCCGACACTTCGGATTGCTGCAAGTCCAGATCTTCAAGGTGGAATTAACAACAATTGAGCAGAACGGGAACCGCAGTAATGCATCTCGCAAATGCCATCTGCCGGCTTCGACCTCTGGAGCTTTGCCTGTCTCTTCTAGCCAAACCTTGCCGATGTTTCCTTCCCATGGAGATAGGCGCACTTCCAGCAGGCTTTGCAGACATAGGACGTAAGTGGTAGCCCTTTTTTGCGCCGTTGCACCACCATCTTGTATCTCGCCTCTAGCGATTCCTGTTGGAGCATTTCGTCGGCCTCGGAGGGCCTAGGCCTTGTATCAACTGAGATACCGGTTTCAACCATATAAAGTTCTTCGCTGGCAAGTCTCTAAGGGTCGCCGCCGCTATTATTTCGATGCATCGTTGCGTCAAATCCGAGCCTGGTCGATTCTCCCATGTCTTGAGAAGAATGACGTGGACAGCCTTTCCGACCATGACGTATGGCTTTGGCGTCGATGATTTGTTAAAGACAGCCAGCACGCGAAGGTGGATGTCAGCACCTCCTTGCTAATCTTCTTCTCAAGAGCTCCGTGGTCTGCCGACAATATGCCAGCGGCTGCATTCGGCTAGTGAGACAGACGACCTGTAAGGCCATCTTTGCGCGTCACCAACCCCCACGTAGCCCTCCATCTCGTCGTCGCTGACGCTTGCAGACCCTGTGACAGCATCAAGGTAAAGTCCCAAAGAGTCACTCCTTTCCACTGACAGGCCAGAAGCAAAAGCTCCTTTTTTGCCAGCGGACTCCAACTCCAACTGGACAGCCTCTGGGGCAGCTTTGGCCAGCATTTGTAGCACCATATGCGGGTCAGTCTGGCCGATAAATTGCCATCAAGACGCCGTCAATGGTTTGGCATCTCTGTCATAAGTCGACAGAACCTTCCAAGGTATCACCTCAGAGCGTCGCTTGAAGCCATTGACAATGTACCTCAGACGCTCCAGATAGCATTCCTTTCGTCGGCTCTTCTCTTCAACCGACAAGGCTGCGAGCATAGTGTACACAGGACACTTTGCTAGCCAACGCTCGAGATCCGCGGCGCTGCGTTGGGGTGGGGGCACTCTCATCAACCTCGTCAGCGACGTCGTCGTCCTCATCATCGAGGACAACGGCCTCTAGCCTCCGAGGCTTCAGAGAGTCGACCTCTTCCTCTTGCTCAATGGACTCAGGCTCGTCTCGTCTTCCTAAGACTGGCCCTTGTCGTCCTCCTCATCATCATCCGAGTCGTCCAAAAAAGATGGAGTACTTTGAAGCAACGGAGCATACCCCCGATGAGGTCGTGCTCTCTTCTCCTCGGTTGACCGTGGGTTGAGATCTACGTTCACTTGATCAGAGCTCGAAATCGATATCTCGTACCTGGAGACCATCTGTTGACAGGGTTACAAGATAGCCACTGTGGTAAACCACCTGAGATGCTAGACGCTTCACCAACTGCGCAAACTGCCTCAACCTCGTTGTTCCTGCAGTTCTGTGACAGGATGGCGACGGAGTAGGAGGTTTCGAGAATGCTCTTGTGGTTACAGGCCAATGTATATATAAACAGGCAGAGTCTCTCTGAGTAGCCAGGGGGACAGGACACAATCAACCAGACAGGTCCACAACTCAACCTTTCGTACAACACCATCCCAACCACTGCAAGAGGGGCAATATGTAGTTCTTTTGAAAGGCACGGTCTGGCTCGACAATGGTACCACTAATATCGACTATTTGTGCCAGAGCCTTGTCTACTATGAAGCAGAATGATGTGTGTTTACTTCTCGGAAAGTGAAGTGAGTTGAACTTCGAATTGGTAACCGGAGACCGCCAGCGAAGGGTCGAGGCCCTCGTGGATATGATTCCCATTGGCTTTGGCTAATCTACAATTCCGGAGCTAGCCATACCTGGGAACTCACCCGCGTACTCGGTACTACAAGTAGGTACTTGTACTGGGTTTGCATCCACCTTCTCTCCCCAAGATTTGGTATGAACAAAGAGGTATTGTACGGGGTAACAATGGGTTCAATACCTACAGGTACCTAGGTAGGTGGTGTCGGGGCGGCACTGTTCGCACGTGTAGAGCTAAGACCGTTGGAATGGATTTGTAGAAAAATAGCTCCTCGTTCTTAGATTTTTCTCTTTCTTCCCATCAAGACATTTTAAAGAATGTCGAATCGTCAGCCTGCGTCCGTGAATCCCACCTTTACTGTAAGTGATTCGTTTTAGTAAAGCCCACACTTCCGATTGCACTCTACACTACAAAGTCCCCAGAGCAATGCACAGTTGGGCCCAGTTTTCATTTCCCGACATGGCCAGAAACACATATTGAATGCTTGAGATCGCCACTTCAGCCACCTGGCCTCGAAGTACTGAACGATCGACCGTGTCAATCTCTCTCAGAAGACCCTTCTCTTTTCACCTCATTTGTTTGGCTTACATTTCAATCGGATACTGACCATGATATGCGGTCCATTAATCCCGCTGTGGCCGCTGCTGCCCCCCGTGGCGCTTCCGCCGCAGAAGCTGAAAACCTTCGTAAAAAACAGGGAGAAAAAAAATATAAAAAATAAAAAATCATTTTATAGGATGGGTGGCATACAATACCTCTATATCCCTGGCAGTGCGCGTTTAATCGCGCAGTATATTTGTGACATTCTTTGAGAGCAAGTCGCTGAAATATCAATAGGCCAAGCTCGCCCAAAAGGTAGAGGGTGAGGAATTCCACGTTCATTGGATTCGATATGCTAACATTGCTCTTAGAGAAGGATGCCATATGGCCGTCGCAATGCATACGATGGAAACACATTGACACAAAGTAGGAAGCGGACAAGCAGCTGCGGCTGCGACTCGAGACGCCGGCGAACTTCCCGGTACGGGACACTATTCATTGTGTGGCCAGTATGTGCCTGTACTAATGAAGAATGCCGCCCCAGACGCCGCTCCCAAGAGTGAGTATTATTGCCACCTGCCAAGCCTCCCTCGTTTCTTGATGGTTCCACGCCTGCGCCTCAAATTTTTCATTTTCAGTTTTCCAAACTTAACCACATACAAAACCATCAACATCCGCACTGAACTTCTCACTTGAGATTGTTCTTCTCGTTCTTCATATCATTGTCAACTAACAGGCGCGATTATCCCAGCGCCAAATCACCTTTTCGCATTTCCGATCAACAGCTGCATCAGCAGAAACAGCATTAAGAACGCAATCATGGCAGACAAAGGTCTCGAAGAAGTCCCTGAATCCCAAATCGAGTCAAACTACGATGAAGTCACCGACTCCTTTGATGCGATGGGTTTGAAGCCGGATTTGCTGCGTGGTATGTCTCCGACCTTCCAGTCGAACCCCCCGCCCTTCCAACCCCAAGGTCTTTACAACATCACACCATGTTCTATATGCTAATAATCAACGGAAGGCGTTTATGCCTACGGCTTTGAGCGCCCCTCAGCGATACAGCAGCGTGCAATAATGCCGGTGATCAAAGGTTCGTCGCAGCCGACTGTTTTTCCCTTCTTCTTTTTCAGCAAAAACTGACCAGAAACGCCCAGGATCGGATGTGATCGCCCAGGCGCAATCCGGCACCGGAAAGACGGCTACATTCTCTATTTCCTGCCTCCAGAAAATCGATCCCAACCTCAAGGCTTGCCAGGCTCTCATCCTCGCCCCGACGCGTGAGCTGGCGCAGCAGATCCAAAAAGTGGTGGTGGCAATTGGCGACTTTATGAATGTGGAGTGCCACGCTTGCATCGGCGGAACCAATGTTCGAGAAGATATGAAAGCGCTCCAAGATGGCCCTCAGGTGGTCGTCGGCACTCCTGGACGAGTGCACGACATGATCCAGCGCCGCGTGCTGAAAACCGACAGCATGAAGATGTTCATCTTGGACGAGGCTGATGAGATGCTTTCTGTAAGTGATTCCCACTCCGTGACTGTCCCTGTCTCTGTCATCGCCGCCACTTTGCAGAATACTAACATTATGCAGCGTGGTTTCACCGAGCAAATCTACGACATCTTCCAACTCCTCCCGCAGTCTACTCAAGTTGTTCTCCTGTCCGCCACGATGCCACAAGACGTTCTCGAAGTCACCACCAAATTCATGCGCGACCCTGTCCGTATTCTTGTCAAGAAGGCGGAACTGACCCTCGAAGGTATCAAACAATTCTACATCGCGGTTGAGAAGGAAGAATGGAAGCTCGACACCCTCTCCGATCTCTACGAGACGGTCACCATCACACAAGCAGTCATCTTCTGCAACACCAGAAGAAAGGTCGACTGGCTCACCGATAAGCTCCAGGCGCGCGACTTCACCGTCTCTGCCATGCATGGTGATATGGAGCAGGCACAACGCGATGTGATCATGAAGGAGTTCCGGTCGGGATCTTCACGAGTTCTCATTGCCACTGACCTTTTGGCTCGTGGCATCGATGTTCAACAAGTCTCACTGGTCATAAACTACGATCTTCCTGCCAACCGTGAGAACTACATTCACCGTATTGGACGTGGTGGTCGTTTCGGCCGAAAAGGTGTTGCCATCAACTTCGTCACCGCCGATGATGTCCGCATGATGAGGGAAATCGAGCAATTCTACAGCACTCAAATCGAAGAGATGCCAATGAACGTTGCTGGTATGTAAAACCCCCACCCTCTAAGATTTTGAAATTTTGCTAAATCGTTCTTTCAGACCTCATCTAGGCCAGTTCAAACTATTTTCCGAGATGGGCATGTGGACGGCGTTAGTTGACACACCTGTACGCGACTAACTGAGAAAAGTGGGATGAAGCCTGTCTCCGACTGCTTGGCTCAAGATTGTCGCTGCACACCTAGAAAAGTCATGTTTCCAAAACTCTTGTTACGATCGCATGGACGCTTTCCTCAGCATACGAGCGCGGTGAGGTGATACCGCAGCCTGACGGCATTGTGTCGCTTATGTGGCAGATTTCGCGGGCGTCTCTGCTTCTTAATGCTTAGCTGACAATCGTTGTTGGCTGTGGTTCTCCAACTGCGCACAAGAATCCGACAGCAAATTCTCATGTGACATGAAACGGGGGAACAATGGTTTCATTTGCTTCTTTGCAATAGATAGGTAGAGCTTGATTCCAGAATGAAAGGTGCTTGTACCGAATTCTGTATTTTCTCTGTTCTGGACCTGCCTTTCGGAGGGGAGGTACCAATACCCTTCAAAGTCCTTTTGCGTAGAGTACCCCGTACCTCCCTTCAACCCAAACGTCTCCCTCTACAAGTCGGCCTACACCCGCACAATGTCTGTCACTCCGCTTTCAGATCGAAAGGCCATGGTCAACTATGCCATTGACCTGCTTAGAGCCCATCAAATTCGCCGAGAAAATGTATTCCTGCACGAGCAGCTCAAGACCTGTGCCAAAGAGCTTGCCACTTTGCGTGACGAGGTGAGAGACCTGAGAGCAAATCAAATGGCTACCGTCAAAAAGGAGATCGAGCCCATGAAGGTATCAATCGATATCAACGCTAAAAAAGCTGTTGCTCTCATGGACAGGCTTGACTCCCAACTCAACGAGCAGGCCCGAGAGCTAGAGCAGTCACACAGAGCAATGCAAACCGAGACTTCAAATATCAGAGCTTCTTGTCGCAAGAGACAGGAAGATGAACGCGCACAAAGGGCCGTTATCGAGAAGCAGCTTGAAGCAGTACGTACTGATTGTGAGAACCTAGCTAGTGTCCAACAACAACAAGCTCGACGCACCCTAGCTTCACTTGAGACTCTGCAAAGCGCTCTCGATGGCAAGGCAGATGTTGCGGTCATGGAAATGCTGGAAACCCGCGTAAATGAGTTTTCAACTCGCCGAAATGCCGCTGCTGTTGTGGCCGACTCGGTCAGCCACATTTCAGATACTCTGGAGCGCAGGTGCCATCCTCTTGAGCCAGGTAACCATGACCAACATATCCTATCTGACGAAAGCGCAGCTGACCTCTTTGCAGCAGGTAAGTTGGCCCAGGTACAGGATTCTCAACATGGAAACCATGAGGGCCCTGAACCGCGAGAGACGACAGTCCCAGATGATCTCGATCTCGACGCCAACGCACACACGATCAGCTATGCTGGCCACTGCTACAGCGAACCGGCACACAACGACTCTTTGAAGATGTTGTCACCGCCCACAGTAGAGGCCACTCAGCTCGCCGAGATCAAGACCCTCCGACAGAGGAGATTTGACGGCTGGGATTCCTACTACAACCAGGGTCAGAACATTGTCGAAGCCTTGCCACGTCAATTTGAGGGAACAATCGTCCACAACTTTGTGAACGGACTCTTCAAGGAAAGCCATAGAAAGCAATGTCAGCAGTGGCTCGACTCAAGTGGATGGACTTGGGCCAACGTTACCACCTTTGGTAACCTGTGCTCCCAACTTTTCGCCGACAATGCAACCAAAGCAGGGATGGACACAGAAACTTTGGTACATCCAAAAGGGATAGGTGCAGTGCTTGCCGCAGTTGGCAAGTCGGGGCGGGATACAGGCGCTGCGAAAAGCAAGAAAAGTAGCAAAGGCGAACTTCGACAAGTCAACGTCGATGTGCCGCTGCGGCGAAGTCAACGGGTAGCCGAAAAACAAGGTCTTAATGCTGGCCATGCAGGAAAACAGCCCGAGCTCACGTCAATACAAGGTTATTTTGCTCACCGTGTCGAACGGGACAAGGGTCAAGAATCGAAGCCTAAGAACCAAGCTGGCAATGAATGTCCCAAAACGCAGAACCGGCCACAATCCGACAATCCCACCGAACGGCGAGCCGGTATGCGAGAATCTGAAACGGCAGGTGTAGAGCTCCCCAAGATGATGGACAAGGGTCGATCGACAAAAGGCACAGCAGTCCCAACAGAGAGTCGCAAAAGCCACAAGAGAAAGGCTGCCCGGGTTGAAGTTGGACATTACTCAAAGCGACTGAAATCCCGCTCGAAGGCTAGGGTTGGAGACGATCACGCCATTTCAATCCCTCAACTTGTGTCATTTCGCGGAGGCATCGCAAAGTCAGTGGAAGAGAGCAGTAACGACGAAGGGTTTTTGTATGATGGGAATCTTTCCAAGCCTTCGGTTTCCACGACAGCACGTCAACCAAGAGGACACAAAAAGAGACGACTGCCTCTGCCACCGCCGCCAGAGATCCCTATTCTACCTACTACAGACGAAGAGTAGGTAGCAGATCAAATGCGAATCTCAGTCGACATGGCGGCAATGTCCAAAAGGGGTCACGTTGATGAATGTCTTTGACACAACATTTGATGGCGCTGATGATGACGGGCCCTGGGCATCAATTTCATTACCTGGTCACAATAAATTTTTGCTGAAGCCTCATGTCTCCCTGAACACATATCCATCTTCGGAGTCATCATCCACCACGTCAACTGCAATTTTCGCCTCGACCACTTCGAGACCGTCTGCCTCTAGACCGCATTCAACCTTGTCTCCGCCCTTGAGCGGGCCGACGCCTTTGGGGGTGCCTGTCAATATAATGTCGCCTTCTTCCAGTGTCATGACCTTGCTGATGTCACTCAGCATTCTAGGAATATTAAACAACATCAAGTTGGAATTATCCTTTTGTCTGACCTCGCCGTTAACTTTCAACCACAGCACAACGTCGTGAGGATCTGAGATGCGGTCAAAGGGGATCTCGTGGCTGATGGGCAAGAAGGTATCAAAGCCCTTCGCGATGGTCCAAGGAAGGCCCTTCTTCTTTGCTTCATCTTGTACATTTCGAGCGGTCACATCGATACCCAGGAAATAGCACTTGATATGGTCGAGGAAGCGAGAATCATCCGCCCGCAGGTTCTTTAGCGGGGTTGGTGTTTCTCCAATGACTAGGCCAAGCTCGACTTCATGATGCAGATTCACGCCGCGGGGGCGGACGATGGGACCCTTGTTCGGGAGGAGGATGGACGAGGGTGGCTTGAGGAAGAAGAACGGTTGCGAGGGACGAGCAGACGACAGCTCGGTTATATGATCCCTGCGGCAGGATGTATCAGTATTGACAATTTCCCGTGCCAAAGAGCGGGGAGTGCAGACGCATAGTTTCGGCCAATGCAGATGACCTTGCGACAATTCGCCTTGATGGAGGCCATGGAGGAGAGCTTGAGAGAGTTTGTACTTGGTAAGCCGCCGCGAGGGTGGTGGAAACAACTTACTAAGGCCAACTTTTCAACAAAGGTCTATACCAAGACCACTGATGTGAGCTCTAGGGCAAGCACGAGGTCGACTAGAACCTATCCCCTCAGTCTCCATCCAGGCATGAGTGGTGGGAATCGTGTGCCTTGCATGACTGGTCAATCTGTACGAGGTAGGGAGCAGTAAGGCGTCGGCAAGTTTCGGACAGCGTAGTCGATGTTGGCATAAACATTCATCCGTTTCCCGGGCTCCATAACATCATTCGGTCCCCTTTGCGTGCTCCCTTCCTATCTCTTTCTTGTCTTCCTGTCCCTTCCGCCGACGTTCTGCGAGTAGTCTCGAGCTTCTGCGCAGGCAAAGAAAGATGGTGACCTCGCTACTCTCGCCACCGCAGGCAAAGCGAAAAGGTCCATCATGGGCAGCTAAAGCAGCAATTGATTGATTCATGACTGTGCTCGACTCACTTCTTTGTCGGTGGTGGTCTTGACTCCTCTGGCTCCTTAAGCTGTCATCTGCGGCCTTGTCGGCTCTCTGTTCGGTTCACAGCACGGCTCCTACGCTCACCGATGGGGGTCTACAAGATTCTGATGTGAGCTCCGTGGCATCCATTCCACTCTCGTGTCCTGCCTAGAGCAAAAATTCTTTCGTATCAGAAGCGGCTCCTGCTGGAACTACGAAGCTCCCGAGCACTTGCAGCAGGGCTGAAGAATCGCCTCTGCACGGGACAAAGTCGTCTTGTTCATAATCTGGTAACTTCGAATCTAGCGACATCATAACTTATCACAACCTTCCACGCTGTATGGCAGCGTGTGGATTTCATCCACCGCATTTCTCACAGGCAAACCGGAAGTACCAAGGTAAGTTCGATATTTCCGCTGCGGGTGCCCAATTTGAATCGAGATATCCGGCGGACTTAGCTGTACGATGGCAAGGCGTCTCTGGTGATTGCATAACCTTGGTGGCACAATGAGCAAGCATTTTCTCGCGGCACCATCCTCGATGCCGTCGAAAATTTTTCCTCTCTTACAGCACGCTCCAATATGATCCGTTTGACACCAATGCCTCAGGGGCAGATGTGACGTCTGTCAACCGTGCGCAATATCTCAGAAATTGGCGCTATCCTGATCATTCTTCCATGCAATACCGGTTACTTGTCATCTGTTCGACAGGCGTGAACTCTATCGTCCTGTCTGGCTGCTTTAAATCCAGCCTTGGGTGGCAAGTATTCGCTACCACTCTGAAATACGGTCAACAGGACAGCCGGCCTGTTCGATGCGTGGGAACGAAACAAGTCTTGACGTCGCAGCAGTGGTTGGGAGCCCAATCAGCCCGGCCGGCTTACTAAATTTTCGCAGTAAAATCGGAGTACTTACGGAGTACCAGGCTCTCTGAACAGCCCACAAATGCCATGATCCACTGCCGTCTGAATTAGCGCAAGCCGGAACGTGGATTTGGAGGTTGCAAGGTAAGAAAAGAACCGCTTGTTGCACGCTTACAGGGACCGTCCCGCAAAGAATTTGAAAATGAGAAGACGGCATGCCGGCAGGCGCGTTGTACGACTTTCCATTCAAGAATGGGCGGCATAAGGCAGAACGGAAGAGGGGCTTCGCGCTAGGCTGAATGATCTGGACCAACTGAGCAAAAACTCCAGGAGGGAGAAGGTGGCTCGAGCCTGGTTGGTTCGCGTACCGGTGGAGGGCCCGTGGATGCAGCCACCACTCAGAAGCAGCTTGACCCCTGTCGCCCCAATGCGCATTTTGCCTCCGGCCCTGCCGTCTAGAAACCGGGACAAGGCAAGTACTCGAAGGCGTTTCCGCAGTGCCCCTGCGGATCTTTACCGTTGAGTCTTTATGTCGACCACTATCAGACCTGGATCTGTCGAACCGTGCTTTTACGAGGTTGCCTCGATCTCACACATGCGACAGTGGAAGCGTCCTTGGCCTTCGATCGATTGGGCTTACTACTTTTCCTGCCGGGCTTGATTCGGAAGACGATCAATGATGCGCAAAGTAGATATGTCCTTCAGTTCCCTGCCGCTACCAGTGGCATGCAATATGGACCTTCTATCATGCATGCTGTACCATGTCAACGAGACGAGGAAGAGGACGGTCCAGTGGCACTAGCCCAGACTTTCTTTGGGTCAATCGGACCCCAGACTCTGAGAGACTCTCTGCCACCCGACAAGAACGGGAGGAACTTCGAACAATCACTAGTCATGCCCGTCAATGGCGCGCGGCACTGCGACGCCAACAAAGGCTCTACAGCGCACAGACCGAGGCCACTCATGCCCAAAGCATTGTGGGCTGGGGGAGGCAAGGTACCGTCTCTGAGACCAGCTCTGCCGAGACTTCGGCGGCTCCCTCACCTGCCGCAATGACACACATCACTGGGAGCTCTACCGACCCATTCACCTATTTAGAGTCTCCAGACGATGCTTGGTGGTCACACAATGCTTTTCGGTACGCCGTCGAGTCCTGGTTGCCGTCCGTATTTCAAGATCTAGATGTGCTGGATGAGACGTTGCCTACCTCCGAGTCCTGTCTTGCCACTATCAATCGAATCGTGCAGGGCTGTCTTGCCAACAGGATGCACATGTTCTCATTGCTCGCTGCGAGTACTGGGTTTTTGAAATACGTTCTGAGACTTCAACTTGACCGACATGATTCCCCGGAATACTGCATGGGCAAAGCTCTTCAACATCTAAGACACCATTTGGCCAGTGCTCCACAGGCTAATGAGAGTCTGATATTCGATCTAAAAGCACTGTCGACCTTTGAACGGTACGTGGAGAATTTTGAGGGGGCTAGAACGCATTTACGGATGGTTAAACACCTTGTTCAGTCACTCGGAGGTCTCGAGATTCTAGACCCGCCCATGCGATTGATTTGCTGGCTCTGGGATCTGCTGGTTGCCGGCGGGACCGGTGAAACTCCCTTGATGCCTCTCACTTGGGATCCCGGTTTGCTTCCACGCCAGCAAATGCGGGATGAAATACTTCCAGCTCTGGCTCAGAGCGGAGTCATACCAAGCGGCGCTGGCCTTCTTCAGTACGGATCAATGGTGCAGCCGGAACTGTCACCCATCCTCGTTGACATGATACAGTGGTTTCAAGTGCAGCAATACAATCGCGTTCACAATTTCAGCCGGTCTCCAGTCGAAAAATGGGCCACGAGACGATCACACGCCATTGTCCATCGACTACTTTCAATATCTCCGGGCTCCCCAAGCGATAGACTGCAGTTGATGCTGTCCGAGTGTATCAAACAGAGCTTCCTAATCATCATAGCGGATGTGGAAGAAGCGAGGCGCTCCCGAGCACAGAATGAGTCCATCAGAGACCCAAGTAACTCCTCCTGGTCCGATATCAATCGCCTTCACCAGGCGCTCTTCGCGCTGGTGCAATCGGAAGAAAACTGGCAGGAACAACACGAGGAAATCATCCTTTGGATGGCCTGTCTGGGTGTCCAAGCAACACCGTCAACCGCTTCATCTCAATCGGCGTCGCAATCGGCAGAAACAGCAGGAGCAGCCGCACGGCCATCATCAAGTGAAGAGACCAGCCATCGGGAGTGGTTCCTTGGGTTAGCAAGGCACCTGTTCTTCGAGCGCCGGAGCCGAAGTGGGGTATTGTCTTCGCCTTCACCTAGAGGAAATGATGAATTGGTACAGCTCATGAGCCGATATCTCCATAGCTGCGAGCCATCTGGACGGCCCAATATCGTTGGACTCGAAGACGTGCTTTCTCCATGATTTAACCTTGAAGACACCACACATATCATGTTGAGCCAGCGATGGAGTGTGCGAGACAGTGGGTGAGTAAGCGTGGCTGATCCGCCGGACATGGCGGCCTTGTCGCAACATCCTTACTCTTTTCCTTCTTCCTTCTCCCTTATCCTGGGGCGATGCGAGGTGAGAGCCGAGACTTGTCCAGACGTGAACAATACTCCTATCTAGCAAGGTACTCCTACCTGTACGAACTATTTGAAAACGTCGAAATGAACGGCGCGGGCGGTCCGTGATCCTTCCTTCGCAGACTGAACTACTGCTGTAAGCTACATGCTACAGTGGCTAGGAAGCCAAGCAAAAGCCAGCCGCGGTGGAAGCAAAAGCCAGCCGCGGCGGCTGCAAGAAGCCAGAAGTCAGAAAAAATAAGAAACAGAAGCGAAACAGACCATACCCGTCGCGGAGCCGCATGTACGAATAAAAGTTGTTGTTTAACGAGCGATAATGATTCAATTCAATTCCCATCTCCCTCGCCCTCTGCCATCCCCGGCTCTGCCCAGCCGAGGGGCATATAAAATGACGAAACCAGCCATCAACGTGCGAAAAGGATCGAAGGCACCGAATAAGACAAGGACAAGGCCCAGGCTTTCTTGCCGGAGCCGCAAGTAAACGACCGCGGCATGTTGGCCGGCTAGGGCTAGGCTTACCTTCGGACTACCAAAGGATTAAGTTGAGAAGCGAGGTTGGGAAACTAGGTGACTGACTAACTCATAGGTAGAGCCGCAGCGCAAACCGTCCCGCAATATCGGTGCTTGTGCTGGTGCTGGTGCCCAATGCTGAGGGCTGTCTGTTGGTGCTGATGTTGGGGTTGAAATTGGGGTTGATGATGTTCGTATTGGCGTTGGCGATTTGCGATTGCGGGACAGCGGCATTTCACGGTCCCGGGTAGGTGCCATCGGTGTGGCTATCATGATAGATGCCCGTTTAACTCGCTCACTCGCCAACTAGCCGTGTCTGTGATGACATGCCTATTTGGGTATGTACGGCTACGCCTCTGGAATACCGGTATATCGGTTTTTCTTTCCCATTTTTTGGATTCACTTCTTGACTTGGCGGGGCGCTGTTATGATAGTATGATACGATACGATACGATACGACATGATGTGTTATGAGACGAGACGAGACGAGACGATATAATGATGGCATGAGTTATGACCATTTATGTATATTTATGTGTTTGTATATTTTATGTGTGATATATATGATGTGTATAGATATACGTATGGGATGGACCATACGCACGGGTTAGATCGTTTCCGAAAAACTGGACGAAAGACTGAACGAAAAGAAAAAGGGAATGAATCAGTAGAGACTGGAAAGAGGAGAAACTCCCTCTCCTCCTCAATTCATCTTACCTCTTTCGATCCCTTTTTGGGACAACGGGGTTCGGACGGGAATAAGGCGTCGTCCATTGCAATGCCAACCATCGCGATCGATAATTCATCACCATCGTGTCGTGTGAGCTCCTTTATCCTTGTCCCTCATGTCTTCTGGCCCGTTCCTCCCCCGGAAGACACCGTCATTCATCACTGTTTCTTTCACGGTCGATTGGACTCTCCAATTGCTAGCTCTACTCCTGTTCCCACTCCCATGCCACGCCACGTCATGACAAAGGAGTCGTGGGGGGGGGGCAATGAATGCGAGGAGCCGGACAAACAACAAATCTTTAGGGCTTTCGTACCCCTGCGTTGTAGAATACGCCACGGGCCCTTGCATCTTCAGGCTCGCCATCATTGCAGCGGCGAGAACCGTCTCGCGAATCGCCTCCTGAAGAAACGTCATGACCCAAACGGGACGGACATCGGATTCACATGTTCGACACTGGAACTTCGAGGCCCGCCCCAGCGCCGGGCCATGTACGTTGTGCATGGGGATTGAAATCGCGCGGTCGCAGTCATTGCTAGCGGGTAGTCGTGACGGCAGCGGCAACGGTAGCGGAAGCGGCAGCGAGGGCAGTAACTAACGGCGGTGATCGTACCGGGTCTGAGTCTCGGCAGCCGTGCGATTTGCAAATTGAAAAGTGAGTGGGAAATAACCAAGCCGGAAGGAGAGTTTCGCCTTGCTCGAGGGAGTGGAAGAACATCAAGGCGATGGCTGTTGTGCAGCTTGCTGTCCGGATTCGGAGCCGCAGGATCCATGACCTCGCCATGCTGGTGGTGAGGTAGTACTTGTAGCAGCGGTGGCGGCCGGCCGTTCCATTCGGACCATTCTATCATGTGATTGTGGACGTGGCTCGTAGCGACAAAGAATACCCTTGTCCAAGACCGCTGCTCTTATTCTTTGATCCGGCAGGGAAAAAGAAAAGGGGGAACGATTATACTTGGCCTCAGTCCTGTGCTGTCCTTTGCCTTTGCCTCCCAAATGGGCTCGGCGAGTACTCCGTACCGCTCAGTACTCGCGCTGGATCGAATGCAAGAACTGCGCGCTCGCTCAAACGAACGCCGTGCTGGTGCTTGTCCCTTCCGCCTGCCTGTTGGTGATGGGTGATGGCTGCTGTCTTAGCAGAGCTTCTCCCCCTCCGAAAAGAAAGTCCCCTTCTTTGGCGGACGGTTGGTGTCTCTGATGGGTGACTTGGCGTTCGTCCTTTTTCCGGCGAGACTATTATGACGCCTCTCATCCTCGACGCGTCCGGACGCCCGGGTGGAAGCGAAGAGGGAAACCACCCACTCACCACTTTCATCGCGCTTGACCATGACCGAACAAAACAAGGGTAAGCAGCGGAGAATTGGGTTTGTTGGGCAGATGGAAAGGTTAAACGGATGATGGGGGAAGCAGAGAGGGAAGGAAAGCGGGGACGAAGTAACTGTAAGCGAATGGAATGTTTTCGTCCGAAGGCGGTTCAGATCTTGATGGTGCAGGTAGTATAGATTTCTGAGAGGTGACAATTGGTGCACAAGAGCGCAATGCGCACGGATTCGTATGTGCATACGACAGAGTGATTGATGGATAGGACGAACCTCGTGCAAACCACGCAGCGCGGCGGTCAGTCGGTGCTCAAGACGGCTGGGTGAATGCTGCTGAACAGGTTATGAAGGTGACGAGTCTAATGGTGATGGGCCGAGTGGCGGGAGCACGGCGAGAAGAGGGCATGGCATAGAACATATATGCCAGAATGATTCCTCGTATTGATAAGAGCTGGAGAGAGGGAGAGACGGCCAGGCATTGGAGACGACGTGCTTGCTGGGGACTGACTAACCAGAGAGAAAGCGGATCTGCAAATTGCAAAGGCCCGGCACGGCACACAAACTCTCTCCCTCTCGCTTCCTTGTATCCCATCCAACCATGAAGCCTCCGCACGCCTGACCATCAATCACGTCCGAAGCCCCATCGTCGTCTCGCCCTCCATCAATACCGCATGCCATTGCCCCTGCGGCTCCGCAACCCCGATTGATTGTCCATGGGTGCGTCCTCGATGCCGACGTGTTTCCTTCCTCGGCGACACCGTTTATTCGGACGAGGGGTCTATCATGCGAGACGAGATGAGAACCGCAGCGTCGGCACTGAACACCCACCATCCTGTGCAAATCCAACGGGAAAGATGATGGAACAGGCGAGCAGAAGATGAGTGCGCCAACAGAAGCCATCGATGGAGAGACAAGGGAACGGGAAACAGCTGACTTCACTTTTGATGCTCAAGAGAATACACTTCGTACAATTCCTGTATCCATGGTACAGTATGTGCCTCGCCAATTCACAAATGAGAGCGAACCGCCTGACAGGCAGATACACCACCAACAGTGAAGCGCCGTCCCCACGAGGCCAAGGACAAATGCCTTGAGCGGTAGGTGAAATCCAGCCAGATACCAAACCCATCTTTTGCTCTCTATCCTACCCATAACCTGTACTCTGGTCCCTCAAGGTCGTATCAGCCGAAACGTCTTTGTACATGTGTTTCAGATGCCACATCTGTATCTGCCAGCCGCTCAAGACCGCAGACGACAATGTGGCAAACATGGAGATCACGTTCAAATAGCACTGGTGCAAATCTCGACGGTGGCAATGCTGACATGCACGATGACGAGCAGATCGCGAATATCCCCTATGGAGCCGTCGATATCATTGGAACCACGCATATTGGCCTCTCCGGCCGATGGCCGGTGCCTTCAAGCTTATGCAAGGCTGCGCAGTCCTGTTTTCTGGCGCTTGTACGAGCTTATTCGAGCCGACTTACTCGTAATCGGCCAGATCTGATGCATTTCGGCTGACTAAACGCCATCTGGACAGTGGTGGAGGAGCTCTTCCGCTCGGCGGGCTCCGTATATTGATATTTTGGACTTAATCGGTCTCATCGCTTCAGGGCGCGTCTGCTAGAGCTACCGCCACAGCTGCACCAAATACGGCGGCTTCGTGAGTCGGTTCAAGGACGACTTTTTCAGCGCCAAGGGCGCCTCCAGCTGATGATCCGGTAGAGATCATTTGTCTGATGAAACCCTCACATCGATCTTTGAAGCCGGGATACTTGAGGATGACACTTCCGTTGCACGCAATCGATGTTTTGGGAGTTCCGTTCGGTGTGGTGGGGTTGACATCGGTGTCCTTCTGTAACGCCCAGAGAGCATGGACGGCAACGGCGATGTAGGCAGACGCTCGATACGAGATTGACTCAGCCGCTGCTCGGAGGAACGAGACCTCTTTCGTCGTCGGACTCTTTTTCAACTGGAAAGCCTTCTTGATCATAGAGATGGAACTTCTCATGCTCGTCGTCGTGTCCAGTTCTAGCTTGGCCATTATTTCGGTGTCCAAAGAATAGCGCTCCCGTAGCACGTCGGGCATGACACCGTTGAACAATTCTCCGGTTGCAACCCCTTCGATTATGATCAATCTCAACAGCTCTCCCAGGTAGCGACCAGTAGTCATATACTCGAGGGGCTGAAAATCCGGCCTATCGTGCTGACGGTTTAGAACTTCATCCCACCGAGTCTCGGGCAAAATCGACTTCCCGAACATCGACACCTCTGTGTTTGTGATAACCCGCTCGGCTTCGTCGAACCACGAAGGATCGCGGTCCCCAAACTTGGACATCCCCATACAGGCCGTTGGCAGATATGCGGCGGCATTTGTTCCAGTCCCCAAGATCAGCCCCATGGATGTGGCGGGGTCAAAGTAGGCTTGAGAGAGGAGGGTAGCTGAAGAATCATTGACGATGGCGTCGACGCGGACCCTCAAATTCCTCCTGGTGCAGGCGGCCTCAATGAGTTCTCCCAGATCCATCCCGATTGTCTCTTCATGACAAGCAAATCCTTTGCCCATGCCTTGGACCTTCCCACCCCGATGACTGGTCTGCTCGATTGGGAAACTCCATGCCAGCCCCAGGGGCAAAGTCTGGTCGGGAGACCATGCTCCCTTCTCTTCTTCTAGCATAGCATGTATCCTACCGGCCATCCAATCGAAGAACTCTGTTCCAGGAAGTTTACGTATTCGCTCGTCAATCTTACTGGTGGCCATGTGCTTGATCACCATAGGGCCATGTCGGCTCTCTCTTCCTCGAAGTTCAATCAAGGCCACTCGGAAGGTAGAGCCACCAACGTCGAGAGCGATGTACGTGCCCGTCTCCTCTCCTGTTGGCAACGTGTGGCAATAGGAGGGCAGCATGCAAGCGTCGCTCTCTTGGAGTTTGGCCTTGTATTGGATGCGGAGGGCAGAGGACATGGACAGCATTCGACGCATGGTACAGGGGTATCGGAAGAGACGCATGATTTCGTCTTTGAGCGAGTCGAGAGAATGGGGACTGTCCATGGCCTCGACCACGGTGACCTCGGCATTTGGGGATTTGACAGAGACATTCATGGTCTTGAAGGCGGAGGGAAAGAGGATCATGGTGGCCAGTCGGCGCAGGATTCGGCGGAAGAAATCGAGGATGGTCATGGCGACGAAGAAGGGAGGCTCGACGGACCGACTGCCTCGAGGGTGAGGATTCGGAGATGACGGTCCTAGTCGTAGAAGGGATTAAAGAGAATCATGATGGGCTCGAAGGGGCGTTTTTGTTTGTGGTGACCCCAGCCAAGTCGAGGTGGTGAGGTGGTGGTGAGGTCGGTGAGGTGTCAAGGGGAAAGAAAACAAAGAGAATTTTGCCGTGACATGGAGTCAGAGAGGGTCAGGATCGGTAGTGTAGCAGGAGCAGCAAGAACAATGCCAGAAGAGACAGAGAATGAAGTGGTAATGGCCGTGGTATTGGAGATTGCTGGAGTAGTAGCATAGCGTTCAATTTCACTTTTTGGGGGGGCGCATGGGGGATGGGGGACGGGGACGGGATACGATGAGATGGGACGTGATGGTATGGGATCGGGGTGACGGATGGTCCGTCAACAGAGCATTGTTGTAGCAACAGAATGTGCATGGCCCATGCGGCATGCAGTAGGAATGAGAAGAGCAACAGGCTGAGGGGACCTTCATTGTATCAACAGACTTTTGCCAAAATGGCGCTGGCGCAGGCGCAGACGGTGTATCGAGTTGTGTGTATGTAACTGTAGAGGATGCTACCGTGAGCTGAGCGCAACTTGCCAACCGCCGCTCCTCGCCCACCAGCACCCACCAGCTTCCAGGTTACAGGTTACATTGGCGGTACTGCGATTGTCTCTTCTTTCGCCTCCAGCCATGCCACCGACTCCAGGATGGGATTCCCCAATGTAACTCCCTCCTTCACTCATCAGATGCCGAAATCGGGTTCCCCAATCGCCGTGCATATTATGCCTCCTTCTGCCATCAGGACAATGCCGGTACGTATCACCACCGCCATCATACCCTGCTCTCTTCTTCAAATCTGCAGAATAGCTACGCCCGGTTGCGCTTTGCTTCATTCTATGTCAAGTCTTACGTCGGATGAGGACCCACAACAGTGCTTTCACCGGTACAAGTCCAATGCAGCTGACAGCAGTGACTCTCCCCTCTGTTGCTCCTCGACCCTTTCCCGCAGGAATTACGCATATCCATCGAGTCGTCCCTGAATCGTCCTGAGGATAGGTTGCTGTCTTTGGAACCATGGTCGAGGGGCCCAAAGAACGACTCATTGAGACCGACCGGCCGATTTGAGATTGGCCTTTTTGAAATTCTAGCCTCGACAAGTATGACGAGCGTCCATTTACTCTACATACAATTCGGTCGAGATGTCCAGGTGGTCTCAGTCTGGATAGGAGATGCGGATCGGCACAATGCATTGCCTGTCATTAGCTGCTTATGCATGTTACGAGGCGGGCAGGTGTCAGCATTTGTGCAACCCATGGGTCGTGCCGGTGGTCACACCATGACTACCTAGAGACCATGCCTGATAGTCCCCATCCATCGTTATTACTGTGACTATGTATATATTATCATCGACCTCCGCCACCATGCTCGGTGTCATATACGGGATATTCAAGATGGTCTTGACAGTCAATAGGCTTTTGCGCCGGATATCCTTGTTCGTGACAAGGGCCGCTTTGCCGGGGCAAGATTGCCGGGTGACTTTGGCGAGATTGCGACGTACAGTATCTGTCAGGTGCACTCGCCAATTGATCGGTCGCTTGACACTTCTGTCACCAGGAGGTGTAACCCGATTCGGCAGTATTCGAGTACAAAGTGACTTGTTCTCAATCGGTTTGGTCCTGGACCTGACTGAGGCTGTGGAAGGACAGAGTCCAACCCCGAATATGTAAGGAACCGGGAATGTCCTGCAAGCCAGTCTCTGCTCGCCCTTGACCGCCACTTTAGTGGTTCGTCAAATGCCATTTCCCATGATTAGCCCATCATTCCCAGATCACAAGACTGGAGTAGCAATGGACGAGGATTTCAGAATTATGGTGCATTCCAGGACAGCATGGGATGATGAGCGTTGAACAAGGCTGCAAGAAGCTTCGCAGCCATAGTCATCCAACAGAGGATGCATGCGCCGTGAGAGCGGCTGCCTGTCACAAATGCATATATTATGCATGAGCGGTGTTTCTTCCGGCGCTTCGAGGAGCAGAGAATGGATCTAATGTGTTCGCAGGTATGTTTTTTGAGTCCATACGTTGCAAAATGCTCAAGTCGAGCCTTCAAACAAATGCAGGAGTTCGGAGAGAGCCCGAAGACTCAAGCCCCGACCTTACCCCCTTATTCTAATCGTCCCACGTTGCCGATGAGCGCTGCTTCCTAGGGTGTGCCGGTAACCCAGGGATGATCGGCAGGGATATGGCTAGAAGTTCGTGCATATGTTCATCTTCCGGCTCGCCTCTATTCGCTTATTCCGATAAGGCTACTAGGCCTCGTCTCGGCTGTCCTGGGGTTCTCTGGGCCATTGCTCTGGGCGTCGGGGGTCAGCCACGGCTTTGCTGAGATTTTTCATGTCAAATTCTCCATAATCGGGTCCCGAAGCTTGAGCCAACAGTGCCCCGACAGAAAGCAGGGCGATGCGCACTGTCTTGAAATTGGCCAACTGCCGGCCACACTCGGATCTGAATCGTCGCAATCAACTCCTACGGCACCAAAGTCTTCGTCTTAGGGATACGCAGAAGTGTCCAGCGACACACCCTCCATGTGCGCTTCCAAGTGCCATGTTTACCTCAGGAGGTCTGTTTTGTTTTGCTTCCTGTCTTGGGTGTTACGGCTAATGCTACTCGCGTGCCACCGAGGGTTCGTGATTTAGCGACGTCAACATCGAGGCATTTCATCCACTCATAGGGGTTCCCCCAGCCCCATGAGCACCAAGAGGTCTTGGGTATGACAAGTCTCCGAAAACTCCAGGACGCGCGTGGAGCAAATGGGCGAACCAACCACCGGCTTTCCTGAGCCTTGTTGTGCCTTGTGTCGTGATGATATCCACCCTTGTCCCCTTGTCCCTGCAAAGCCTCCCATGCTTCAACCTTCAAGCTCCTTCCCTGTCTTGTTGTTTGACTTTCAAAACGCTCTCTTTTCTCTCTCAAACTCTCTCCGGTCGTGCCCGTCAGAGATTACTATTTGCTCCTTTCTCTTCCTCCTCCTCGTAAAGCCATGACTGATCCTCTTCTTGCATCTCAGACGTGTCTCTCTTGTTCTCGACCAGAACATTGTGTTTCCAATCCAGCGCATTGTCTCTTAATAGAATCTGAGGTCGTCTTATACTATACCAGCGACCGGTGCAACACGCCGCTATCTTTCTATTTAAGCACGTCAATCGCCCTTCCGACGTGCCTGCTTGACACCAGCGCCTGAGCCGCCATACGCGCAAAAACACCAGCCTCTTGAGGTCAATGGTCAACCACGGGTTTGCAGCATTTTCAGAACATGGAATCACGGTTACGGAAGCTACTCTTGCCAAGAAGACACAAAGGACAGCACCTTGATGCTGGTCCAGAGTTGGATTTGCATAGCATCCCATACACGACTGCTCCACCACAAAGCCGACTGCCACTCTTTACCAAATCTAGCGGGCCTACAGCAAAACATCGCAAAGTTAGCGTTCCTCCTGATCGCCTTCGATCCTTTTCTTATGAAGAGGCGTCGCCGGGTAAGCCACCTGAGCTGGGGGACCGACCTCACCGAGGGAATGGCCCTGTCAAGCTTCAGACAAGTCGACGCCTAAGCTCTGGGGAGCTTCTGGTTACTGAGCAGGACTACGACCGCACACTGGAAGACATCCGACAGGGCGAGTATATCGTTGGCGGCAAGGAAAGAAGGACCTCCCGGACCTCATCACAGCCAAAGTTACTCACGGAGCCTCCCAATTTCAAGTTCATCTCGACTGCACCAAGTTCTCCTCCAGATCAAGTGGCCTTCTCCAGTCCAATCTGGCAGCCTCAATCCGTACTTAGTGATGTTCCACCACCCACGTCTTCCTGCTGGGCTTCAGGTGCCTTCGGTGTCCCAGAACGCTCACACTGTTCTCAGGAATTCTATTCTCTGTACCCACCCCCTGGTCCTAACAACCAGGGGCTGGGCATCTCCAGCCCAGCCCAGCAATTCTATTCTCCCTACATGGCATCGACCACATCTCTCCTCGAACCTTTTGAAGAAAAAAACCCGACCATTCAAGCACTTTGGAAGGCCGAATATAGTCGGTTAGTTTCCATATACGGACAAGCCGGTGTAGATCGGACCATTGGGGATCTCAACAGAGATCGTGCCGGTGTGCCTAGGCCACACCATTTGCTGCCCGACCGCAATGTTGCTTACTCTTCGTCATCTCTCTCACTGAACCAGATCATTCAGCGACCACCAGATTCAGTTAGACGTGGCCTTGGAATCAAGGCCAACGGGTCGACATCCAACCTTGATCTCGCCTATCTAGACGATCATTCTGACCGTTCATCTCATGCCAGATATTCGCATCTTTCCTCTAGCAATGCATCGTCTTCCTTCACGACGCGGACGAGTATGGCTGAAGACCCCAGCATCAGCAGAGACGATATTCGAAAGATTGTCGATGATATGCGCACAACCTATCTTCAAGCCATCGAAGCTCATACCCCTCCCCTTCAACCTTTGTGTGACGCCCCGGTCAAGAAGCCTCTGTCCAAGAAAGAGACTCCTTCCCTCGTGTCATATACGTCAATGGACGGTAGTCTAAGATCTGCAAGTCGGCAGTCAACTACCCGTACTAAGTCGTGGCAATCATCTACGACTCTTATGACGACCCCGCGCACCTCAATTTCGTCCCCCGTGATCAGATCGAAACAGACAAGCTCCGCGACGAGTCGACGAACTTCTGGCCTGCTCGTAGCCGGAATTGCTACGTTGCCGGCCATACAAGCAAGCCCTGCCAAATCCGCCAAGTCGAGCAAATCCGGGACAAAGAAGAAGTGTGATAACATTGGCCTGAAACGCGCCGATTCGACCACACTGGGTGCCATGGCTCGAAAGCTGACGATCCTCGACGACCGCCATTCGACTATCTCGTCACAGCCCACTCTTGCACCTTTTACGTTTTACAACTCCTCGGGGTCTGAATCGGAGTCTGGATCCGAGAAGAGGCCTGCTTCAGTGTCATTGCCAAAACGTTCTCCCGCCAAAGCGTCGTCGGTACAGCACACTCCAGAGAAACACAAGCCCGCCGCCGTGCGCCATGCCTCGCCACCCTCCAAACAACCATGGCAGATCGACGTCGACCAGATCCTGCCGGACGAGGACCTCGAGTTCGCTCTGGACATTGACGATTTCGAAGCGTTGTGCGATGGCCTATTCAATACGCCTGCCATGGAACAGGAACCGCAATTGACCATGCTTAGAACGTCGGGCGCCGAAGAGAAACCCGACGACGGTGATGGCGTTGGCGATGATGGTGATACAATAGCCATCGACAGTCAGACAGTAATGAAGATGCCCAAGGTGGCAATGGACCGCCACATGGGGTTAGGCCTAACTGGTCTCCCCACGATGATTTGAACAGTCGCTCAGTCGCAAGGACCACATGAACCCGATCTTGCCGACTACCTATCCACATACACGCCTTTGATCGGTCAAGCAACCTCACGAATATTTTTTCTGTGACTCTATAACGTTATACCAATCTTGGACGATTTTTTTTATTTTTTGGTTTTGAAAAGTAAAAGCAAAGAGCGATTATGGGCTCTGGTCCCGGATATTACCAAGGGAAGTGGAACTTTTGAGAAATCCGGAACGAATTACGGCGCCACTATGTATCCCCTTCTGTTCGAGTTTTTTGGCATGATATTTTTTTCTCTCATGCTCGTCCCATGACCTTTTTCTTCGCCTTTCGTCTTGATGCAGCGCGGAATATCTACTATCTTCACGACGACATGCTTTTCTTTTCTTCTTGGGATTCCTTTTTGGGGGTTGCAGAAACTCCTGCGAGCAATGACGGACTCGGGCTCGGGCTTGGGCATGGGGGCATGAAGTCGACTCGGGAAACGAGTAAAAAAATCATCACGGCTGAAGGGGGAAAGGGCACTAAAAAAGTAAGGGAATAACAATAAATAGGAGAGCCAGGAATAGGGAACAAAGTCACACATGATGGCGACCTCACGAACACGAGAAACGTGACAAAGGGAAAGGGTGCGATTCTACAGCATTGCCAGGACTCGACTCCTCAACTCGAATCCTTCTTGGCGAGTCCGGATATCCTAATTAGGAAATACCGATTTGATTAGTCATTCTCTACCGAGTACTTGTCCAAGTACAAAATTGAGGTCTCTCCTAAATACGTATAGACACGTCAAGATCTGTCCAGCCTCGTTCTATTGTAACAGCACTTTAGGGTTCGGCGTGCACGTGCAAAAACGCACAAAGGCCTGTCCGGCAGGTCGGGAATCGAGAACGCGTTTCTGGTTGACGCTGACAAGACAACACCACCACCAACACCACCCAGAGAGGCAGCGGCGAGGGCAACGAGCGCCTAGCACGGCGGTGGCGTTGTGGAGATAGGACAGGACTGATAAAACACTCAGGAATAGGTAGACGGCATCAAAAAACCAAGGAATTCATCATACTCTGTTCACTCTGTAAAGAATGGCACACTGCCAGCACTGTAAACTGTTCCGCACTCCCCCTGCCAGCCCATTTTGGTTTGACATGTGACTAGACAACTCTCCCCCTTGTTACCACTCTTAGCACAGCACAGCCACTTTGCCTTGTTACACTATAACGTCTCACGTTACGATACTGAGGTAGTTGCTAACTATTGCGAGGTGAGACTAGATGCCGAGCTAAGGGCAAGGTTGGCAACGAAGTACTCTGTACTTGCTATTTGGTCAGCTCAGCAAATACCTTTGCTTTGAATACAACTTACCTAGAATAGGTTAGCCTCTCTCCTAAATAGGTTAAGCGTAAGACTCGATTCGGAATCGAATCCTCGTCAAAGCAAGGACTCGATCTCTATTAGGAATAGCCTCATGAAATAGGTAGAGTAGAATGATTAAGCTGAGACTATTGGGTATGAGATATTCTTGACTATGCGTCCTAAATGAGACTTAAAGCATGGGAGAAGGGATCCTTATGCGGTGAGCGTGCGGTAAATACGCTATGTATTAGGCTGAGTGCTACCGTGTTACGAGACTAGACGGTCTTGGCGGCTGAGTATTCGTGACAATTATTCTCCCCCCTAAAGCTTCTTATTCAAAGGGCTGCAAGACCACATACCAGGACTTATGGTATTAGACATAGAGCAGTACTGTAGTCGAAAACAACAGCACAACGTAGGGTTCAGGGAAATTTCCCGCCGAATTTGGCGGCAATATAGCCGCTTTCGAGGATATCTTCTCTGGACAGTAATTTCCCCTGGCCCAATCCCTTCCCTTGTCGTCTCTTCAGATTAACTTGCCTTCCCACACACTACGCAACCACTACAGGACCTGGATCAGTACTCCTTCGGAAACAGGAAGAGGTCCACCTAACTCCTCAAGATAATGGGTGCCTTTGATCTCACCAAACCTTCACGAGGAGGTGGAACCTTTCCAACTTGCCTTTATATAGTCTTATAAGTGCACAGGACGCCCTATCAACGTCGTATAGCTTTCTTTGCAATGGAGACATTGGAAGTGCGGCCGACAATAGTCTTCCAAATTACACTGGTGGTTCCGATGGGCCGCGGTGACGGGGAAGCATCTCTTCTGCCGCTAGATATTTCCCAGCAACGGGTTCTACGCCCCTGAAGAGGCCTCGATTAGGCCAAAATCTCATCAACTTGGCTGATAGTGTAGCTAAAACATGGCGAACACGTCTAAATGCCCCAGTGAACAATAACTGGTAAGCTCGGAGCCAATTTCGAAGTCGTGTCAGCCATGCGTTGTTGATTCCCAGTCTTCCTAGAATGAATGCTTCGTCCAGTTGACGTTGAAGGTCAGCGTTGCCGATCCGGACTGATTGGAGTTCAGATTTCATTTGCTCAAGTTTAAGCTGTGAGGTGCCCAACTCGGCTACAGCGGCTGTGTGCTGATCTTTTAAAGTTCGGTTTTCGTCTTCCAGGTTGCGGACAGCAGTGTTTTGCTGGTTCAATTGTTGGCGGAGTTCGTGGAGCTGTCCTTGGAGCTCTGACTTTGACGCCTCTAGCTCATCCACAGCCACTTTTTGGTCATACAATTGTCGACGAAGTCCGGTCAGCTGCCCTTCGAGACCTGTATTCGACTTTTCAAGACTGGCCACGGTCAATTTTCCTTTTTGTAATAGTTGCTCGAGATAATCCGACGTCCTTCGCAAACCAGATTCGGAATCTTGCAGCTTCGCTATGGTCGTATTTTGCTGATCCAACTGCTGGCACATATGAGCCAACTGACTCTTCAGGCCTCGTTCCGTTTCTTGAAGTTTGCTCGCAGCCGTTGCTTGCTCATCCACCTTTTGGCAAAGACTGATCTCTCGAACCTGCAAGCGTGAGTATTCCAGCTAAATTCCGCTCATCCTGAGCTCTGCGAGTAGAGTACTGACCTTTCCATTCAGAACTTCAGTGCGTAGTTCTATATTCTGCAGCTGTAACGTTTTAAATCGTTCATAATCGTCACGAGCATATTGGAGCAGGCTTTGCAGGTTTAAGAAGGCTTCTTTCTGCTGATGTTGATGCGCTTGGTGGCATAGGCACAGCCTAGCTAGCACTCTCAATTCCTCATTTCGCACTTCCGTCGGCAGCTTTCGAGCCATGGATGCGAGGAGGGAAGACGCATGGGAGACTTCTGGCTCTTCGATGGTCCAAGTGCAGCGAGAGTTGAATCTTCTGGCCGCACGGCCAATACAGATTATCTCATTGCGGCCAAGATCAGTGATTTGGAGGACACGATCAGGGTCCCAGACAAATGGAACAGCCATAGTTATTTAATCGTACGTAGGTAGAGCCCGGTTCTGAGCATTCCCTGGCGAGAAGATCAGAGTCCCCTATGCCTTAAAACTCTAGGGTCATATCTGTCTATCGCATAGTGAGGAGTGCCTTGCAAATATATCACAGTTTCTAATTCTCCAAGAGGAGTTGAATCCGGGATTGGGCAGCATATTATCAGCTCACATTTTTCAGCCAGGCGGACGCTTTGACATTACAGAACAAGGGAGCTCCTGCATAAGCGCAGAGATCTGGGCGAGCTGAGAGTCCGGAAGGTGCCGACGTTTCGTGCTGCTTAGCTCCTCCGCTCCCTAGGTTCGAAAAACCGGCGCTGTTTAGGGGGGCCAGTTTTGTCTTCATTCCAAAGTTACCATACTGTTTCAGGTCGATAGCTGGTCTTCAGGTGACCCAAGGAACCTCTTTTCTCGTCGACATACTTCAAAATGATTCCAAAATTGCGCCACATGCCGTAAAGGTATGATCTTTCGGGATAGCGAGGCTGCGAGGTAGAGGTTCACAATCTCTGACCTTGATGTCCGAACTCTAGGTACCACCCTGATGAATGGGGCGGGGATGCTTCGACTCCGCGTTGCCCGCCTCAAGAGCCGGAGGAGCCGCTACATAGCTGGGGGAGCCCAAGGATGAGGTTGCATCAATCAAACAATGATGCCCGCGGCTCAGGACCTACAGTGGGTTTGAGGTTAGTGTCCTCTGTACTTTTGCACGAAATACGGGCGTATCTGGCAAAATAGCAATCAATTACCAAGTAAATCGCGGCGGATTCCCGGGGACGACTTTACAAGGAAAATTAGGCAGCAGCGTAAGGGCAGGGAATCTGCCAGGGTCCCTTGACGCCCGTCTGAAACAGACGCCTAGCAGAGAGGCGGGTATAGCCGATTGCTCTAGGGGCTTGATTTGGCCCTCCATGTGTTGATTAGGAACCTTGCGTCCGACCTCACACTACCTACCAGTCTACTGTAACGCGGTCCACATCCACGATGGTTAGCGAATGAATGAGTTCAGAAGTAGGAGGGTCCAGCACCGCCAGCCTGAGCCAAAATATCACCTTGGAAAGGACTCCAATATCGTAGTCTCTTTCTAGGTGAGGATCGATTGTAGAACTTTCCAATTTTATACAGGCGTTTTCATAAGTCATTTAGTGCAATATTGTTGAACACAGAACAGTTGTGGATCTATCTGGTTGATTGTGTCCTGTCCCCCTGGCTACTCAGAGAGACTCTGCCTGTTTATATATACATTGGCCTGTAACCACAAGAGCATTCTTGAAACCTCCTCCTCCGTCGCCATCCTGTCACAGAACTGCAGGAACAACGAGGTTGAGGCAGTTTGCGCAGTTGGTGAAGCGTCTAGCGTCTCAGGTGGTTTGCCACAGTGGCGCTCTCGCGACCCTGTCAACAAATATACAGACTTTGGGGAGCTTCTCCATCCTTCCTGTAACGGGTCGTTACACTAGTGTAGAATGAGAATATAAACTACAATACTGAGCTGGCAGATGCCATGGCCTCGATACTTCGCTGGTATAGTGAAGCAGTGACGTACTGTACTATGTGTACTTATCGGATATGACGGTTCGCAAATGCCCGGATTGAGTAAGACACATCACCACGTAGACGAACGGATCGCAAGTTGCCAGGCTGAAGGCTTGAAACAAAGGAAGGGCTACAGCTGAGCAACTGTGCCGAGGCCTAAAGGGGACCCCTAAGCCTGAACTGGCTTCTGCGTATGGGCATCAGGCAGCGCTCCCTGTGGCTCACCCGGGACTCGGGCGCACTCCCCCGTAACTCTGCCGCCGCTCCCCCGTGCTCGGTCGGGCCTCCTCGATTCTCAGTCACGTGCCAGATTAAAGCGGCCTCGCTCCCTTTTCTGAACGTAAATGGTAATGGATAAAGCGTAGTTCGGGGTATATATATACATTATATATGCCCCGAACCGAGTTTCGTCCATTGCCATTTTCGTTCAGGAAAGGGAGCCAGGCCGCTTTAATCTGGCACGTGACAGAGCGTGGGGAGCGCCCGACCGAGCACGGGAGAGCGTCGAGGGAGCGACGGCAGAGCACGGGGGGAGCCCGGGGGGAGCACGCCCGAGCCCTGCGCGAGTCCACAGGGGGCGCTGGCCCGATGCTAGCCAGTTCGGGCTCAGGGGTCCCCTTTGGCCCTCGGCTATAGTTGCCCTGCTGTAGCCCTTATTTGTTCAGCTAAGCCTGCTGCCTGACTTTCGTGTGCGCGTGGTGACACGTCTTCTCAATCCTAGCGATGGATGGGTTTACAGTACAGTACTTATATACAGCCGTTCCCGAAACCTGCCTACAGTGAGTTGCGAAATTGGGAGACCCCTGCGGACATATTGCAACTTTCTTTCACTAAAGCCAAGAATATTAGTGCCGGCGCTTTTCCTAAATCTGCATTAGCTAGTTCCACTTTCAATGACGAATCGTCGACAATTGGATCTCATCGTGGTATGTATCACCATTACTGCACAGTCCTTCGTAATGACACAAGTAATGTATCTAATTAATTGCCCCATCAAAGTACGTACGGCGGCGTATAAAAAGTAACGTATCGCCACGCACAGCCACGCGACCAGCGCCACACCTTGGTGTCCTTGGCGCTTTAATCACGCTAATGTCTGCAGCTGAATGGCGTAAGATGTCGCACTGCTCGTTCTGCGGCAAAATGTGTCGAGACGTCTAGGACGCTGTGCATGTTCCGGCTCAGCACTGCACCACGTTTGCCATACTGTGCAATATCATATGGTTTGCTGAAACCATCACAGCGAGTACCAGTACGATGGATCCCGCTACTGGCCATAATTGGTTTTTGCAAGGTAAAAGATTGATGGAGGAATTCGAAGACGTGATCGGAGACCTGTAGAAGTTGTTGCTTACCACATGCTCACTGCCGGTAGCTTGATGGAGGCAGAAAAACTCCGCCAAGCAGCACTGCATACTGTCCGAGCCTTACATACAGCCCGAAGTATCAGTCTTAATGACAAAAGCCGCTGGAAACAAGACCCGGAAGACATCATTTCATCAAAATACCTTTTGGTGATTCTATACTTCCAGGAGAAGTGTGTACACTATAAGTGTGGCATTTCGTACCTCCTGCGTCCGGATGATGTCAATATCGATGACCTTCTTCCCATTCGGGGCGAATCGGGTATCGATAATTCTAAGGTCCAGCTTGTCGAGGCTATGATCAGCTACTCCAAGCTCTGGACGTTCATCTGGCCCAATTTCCTTGCGCCGAATGCACCCCTTTGCTGGAAAGTGGTCAGAAGTGCAAGTGGCCGATGCAAAAGTGGTCATCAAATACCAGGAGTTGCCAGATAGACTGCTCTGGGACACCAATAAGGTCCAAGAGTATGTGGTCAGCGGAGTGACGGAATCATGCATGCGTCAAAAATTGCAAGCTTTCCTGGTAAGGAGTAGAGTTGGCTTCCAGAAAGACATGATGTGCGCCCACTAACCAGCCCTTTTCTTAGTGGCACCATTCTTTGCGGCTGCTCATCCGACAGACACACATTCCGGAATCTCATGGAGACTTGGAACGGCAACACTCGTGCTTCAGTATCTGTAAAGACATCGTCGCAGCCATTGCAAGCTACATTCAGTGCTTCGTGTGCACACGGCCGATTGGGTATCTTCTCACATGCTCCCTCGTTGACTGTGTGTTTCATTTGAAGCAGGAGCAGATCAAGCCATCCACCTTTGCCGAACAAGTTGATGTACAGGAGCTCTTCAAAGATATCAAACGCTTACTCGAAATACTCGCGCTCTCGGTAGGCTGTGCTCAGCGAGCCCTTAACGCCTTGCGCTGCGTTCTGGTTATGTCCAGTGACTGGGACTTTGGGGTGGAAATGAACGAAACCTCGAACGTGTCAGAATCTCTGCGAAGCGGCGGCCACGATGCCTTCATTGGCAGGAATCAGGGTTTTCCAGCCGTCTACTCTGAGACAGGCATCACAGAAACTCTGGACTTCCTGGGTCTGTTGCCGACGAAGGATTTGTTGACCACCTTCGACTCCGATAAATTGTGATTCATAAAACATCCACGTTGAACCGAACGACCTTAGCATGCCCGTGCGTTGCGACAATTGTTGGATCCGCCATCGGCGGGGCTTTTACCTAATACGCTTCTTGGAGGTGGTGCTTTTACATCAATCTGCCTGCGGGCGGCGCGGCTGCACTGACTATGATCCTCGCCTTCCACCCTCTCAGCAGAAAGTCAGAAAATGGGCCAGCTTTGGATCGCATCAAGAAAGTTGACCTCGTCGGTGCCGCTTTATTCATCCCATCTATCGTTATGATTCTTCTTACTCTCTAAATGGGAGGGTCCACATATCCGTGGCATTCGGCTCCGTCTTGGGATTCGGAGGCAACATCGCTAACATCGCTGTCTTTGTTGCATGGCAGTTCTACAAGGGCGATCAAGCATTAATACCCATGAACCTCCTCTTCCGCCAAACGGTCGTCTTCAGCAGCTGACGGCCATCTTCGCCTTAGGCGGCATCTTCGCCGTTGTGTACTACCTTCCTGGGTGGTTCCAAGTTCCCAAGGACGCTTCTCCCATACACAGCGGAGTGATGAACATACCAATGTTTCTCTCCCAAATAGTCGGAACCTTGCTCTCCGGTGGGATGGTGACCAAACTCGGCCACTTGAACATCTTCATCTACATCGATTGCACCCTCATGGCCATCGGCACAGGCTTACATTCAACCATTCACCCGTCAACCAGTCACGCGGGCTGGAAATTGTATCAGGGTCTGCAAGGGCTCGGCTTTTGGTTTGATGGGCCAGATGCCCATCTTTGCCAATGTCCTCTTGCATTCGCTAAAGGTCGATACACCAGATGTTGACGCCCAGGCTCTGCTTTTCGCTGGGTCAGGGGAAGTCAGAAAGTTTGTGGCACCTGAACAGCTACCTCAGGTCCTGCACGCTTTTAACAAGGCAATCAATTCAACCTTTTATCTTTCTACTAGTACGTCCGTCGCCGCACTCCTCACAAGCCTAGAGATAGAGTGGATAAATGTGAAAGGAAAAACATGATAGTTGCTCCCGGCGAAGAGCCGTAACTGATCGTTGGATAACGCAAACTTTGCTATTTGCCCAGCAATGAGCTACTCCTGGTATTGCCCCTAGACAAATATATCTCTATAAGTCTGTTGCAATAATTCTCTGCCCATGTCACTTCGGTACCAAATTCTGTCACCTTAATATGATATTGAGAACGTCGAATCACTTGAGGTGCGTCCTGACTTTATCACAGGGAGTTCTCACTTGACATCCAGTCTACCTATTTTGTAGATGCTCATTCTCTGGAGACAGAGAACTTTTCTCTCTTCAGCTTTTATCACCCTATCAGGCTAAAAAGAAGCCTCAACCATGGTGCCATCAAAGTAAAATAAGTGAAGACAACGAATAGAGTTCAAGGGTCTGATAGACTTGTGAGCGGTTCGTATCTTCTATGTGTGCGATACCCCTGGAGTGTCACTGATCTGGAGGTTTCCAGATGTCCAACAGATATCAGGACCAACAAAGTAACGACAGACATTGCCAGCAACCCTAGGAATTTGTCTGCAAGGTTGTGGGTCTCCTGCACTCGTCTCGTGGCTAGAGCTCCAAGCCGATGTGCTAGAAGAATTTGGAGGCCATAAATGAGAACTCCTTTGGTGTATTTCGACTGCTTAGGGCGTGAGACTCCTTCGGTTTTGCTGACACTCTTGTGTCCCGAAGATTCGTCCCTACAGGGTGGAACTCGAGCTTCGGGAACTTCGGCGGTTGGATTAATTCCGTCCGCAGGGTCTGTCTGTTCTGTGACAATATCCGCACAACCCGGCGGAATCAAGTCGTACTCCATGGATGATGTATCTCCTATGTCTGAAGTTTCGTTTTCTTTTGTAGCTGCAGAATCATCTGGCGCCAGCGGAAAGCTTTCAACAAAATCCTGCATCTGGAAGTGGCAGACAAGGGCAAGAAGGAATATTAGGAGAGGATAGATGGCGACAATCCACGCAGGGGGATTCCGAGAGTCATCAAGCCAGTCAGGCACGCCCATTGCTTGTGGTATGCGGTCTTAGCTAGATGTATTCAACTGCCTTGATTGATGGGTCTGAGGAAATTCGGGAATTCAAAGTAATCATGAAAGTAGCAATTATTGTTGTTGAACCTCGATGATTTCTGTCCCAAATGATGGAAGGTTGGGACAAGGCGGGGGACTGTTGTTGTAGCCTGATGTCCCGCTTCTGCAAAGGCCAGAGCTCCTCACCTCAGGCCGCACTGCCTCTTCTTGAAACATACCCAACTACGCTAGAGCTGTTTGGCTTGCCCAGCCCCGGCGATACGCCCAAGTCAGCCTTATCAACCTCTTGAGAGGGAATCGTAAGCGCCTAGGGGCTGTATTTTCCTTGCTACTTCCACCATCCCTGTAACCCCATTCTACAGTATCAGAATTACTGCGCGACAAAATCTACGGCTGCCGGCGTCTCAGCGGCTGTCTACAAATCCTGCTTTGGCCTAGGCTTGCGAGAGAACTCAATGCCCAAAATCCGTCTTGCTCTCTCAACACACACCCACTTGCGGCTACCAATCTCCACTAAATGTCTCTGGGCCTGGTTCAGGCCACATCCCCATTAACCATGGACTCTCAGTCGTTGCTGTCGCAGACTAAAAGCCTTCGGTAGCTTAGAAGAGGGCAAGGCAAGTGCTTTCGACTCCTGAAGCGCGCCTAGCTGAGTACGCCCGGCCAACCTGGCTCCTTGAGTACACTGAGTCAGTGATAGAGAGTATACATCTCTCCGATGGCAGCTCCCATGTCTCACACTCAAATCTCACTAAGTAAAGCTATGCTCATCATAACATATCGTTCGACTCTATGAGCAATCTGTGCAAGTGATGTGGTTCAAACGGGTCCTCTATAAATACCCACCGAGGCTGAGCAGTGTTGCTACAAGTGTCTACCTTACAGCTGTGCTTATCAGGCACCTGGCCTCTTGGGTAACCGTGATGCCAGGGATATGTTCCCTGAATTCACCAGATATGGCTCCAAAAGCCGCCATACTTCGATGCACCCACAACTTGAGACGTCTTTTTGTCGCGACCGCTGGCGACGCGGCTTTGAGTCATCTTTGATGAAGACTCTCATCACAATGTCGAGGTGTATAAAGCTAGCATCGCTCAGAGATCACCAAACAAGCTACCTCGAGACAGACGACATACCTAGAAGAATAGAACCAAAATTCCACCAACTGGATCAAGATTTCAATTTCCTCTGATCTCTAGCCCTGCATAGATTTGGGTGAAGATATGACATTCTCCATGATTTTCCTAGCCATAGTCACCTATCTGGTTTTCGGCACCGAAGCGTTCAAAGTTTCCTTTTACAAGAACACAAATTGTGCTGGGGAATTTGTCGGTGCATGGATTGGAGGAGAGGGACAAGGCTGCCGGCAGGAATACGCGTAAGCACCCATGCAATCGAAGTTATAGATTAGACTCTAACACATTCTAGCGGCCTAGCTGAGGGAGTTGTTGTTGAATCTACCGGCCCGGTCGATGATTCTACCACCGTGCAATTTTATAGCTCAGAGGACTGCGGCCCAGGAACTGAAATTAGTCGAGCTGATGCCGGTTGCCTCACTGTCGACTAAGGCGTTGTTGGGGCATACAACTCGTTCCAGGTTGTGGCCAGCACCGTTCTGGGCCTTCCTTCTTTCAAACGTCGCTCTCCTGACCAGCGACGATATCCTTTCCCGCATTCGTCTATCACTAGAGCGATCCCACCGACACCACAAATCTACCATGGAATGCAGCTATCATTCGAGGGCACCGATTATAAGCTGTGCCAGATACATGCCAACGCATATGTAGGCATTCTACCCGATGAGTGGGACGACTCTATCCATATCATGAACGATACCGATTTGGCGCATTACGAGCTTTCCCGAAACCTCATTAACAGGGAAGTTGACGAGCGTGACTTGGTTGAGGCCTTGTGTAATACATTCGCCACATGTATTTCGGCCGCGAGAACGGGCGGCCCTATCCTCAAGGGTGCCATCACTCCGTATTTCAACGCTGTGAAAACTGTTTCGCAGGCCGGAGGAAAGAAGGCCCTTGACCTCTTGAAAAGCCCTTTCTTCACCCAAGTCGCAGTCGGTAAGTCGCGTCCCATCAACTTTCTTTCGTTCCCCTCAAAAGCTACGAGACCGGCTGCTAACCATGAAGCACCCAAGATACCCTTGCTGGGCTAGTTCCGGAGCTGTCGGAGGCGTCGTTCAAGCTGTTGTGGGAGCCCAAGTATCAGGAAACACGAACAATGCTGCAGCTTGCTCTCGCGAGAACGACCAAATCGATGCTCTCATATCAATCGTGAATTCTCAAATATCGGCTCTGTCAGCGGCGTCGGCAAAGATAACGGCTCAGCAGAACGACGCTGGAGATGAGGTCTTTACTGTCACTGTGACCGTTGTGGCCTGCGGTGCAACTCTTGAATCGTCCGCCTGCGGCGTCACAGGCGGGTTTTGCCCTTCCTAGAGGTGGCATCTGGCGTCATGGCTTTTATGTTTTGGCAGCTAGTTTTGGCGTTTCAGATGGGTTGGAGCGTCTCCTGAGCAATAAGGCTGATGTCAGAGGTACTGTTGCCAAACTGCATTTTGTCCTATCAACCGCATACTGAAGGGCGCCCTTGTTTTGTACACTTACCGCTCGTTATGATGCCAGCTTTGTTTTCATTGATATTGTACGCTAATCGCCTCGACTGTCTAATAGAAACGTTAGATATGTCAGCGAGCCGCTGCCTGTTGGAATAAGTAGAATGATATGCCAATGTTTCGAAATAATTTCTTCGATTTCAAGTAAGGCAGACTCTGTCTAATGCCTGGCTACTAAATCTATAATTTTAACCAGCCTTCTCAGAGAGTCCCCCTTCCTCGTCCTGCTGGCTCGCTGGCTTCTCTTTAAATCCCTGCTGACCGTCCAGCGCCCGGTTCATATCATAGTCTTTGATAAAGAAAGCCAGGAGAAACGCAACAAACGACAATACACCCAGGACAAGAAATATCGTCCTCAGCGATCTCATATACGCTAACTACAACTCCTTCTTCTGCCCACTCTCTGCCGTATCCCGGATGATCTGCACCAATGCGGCCGCATCCCGTGCCAACTCACCGGCCTGATCCGCAAAATGCCGACTGCCTTGCAAGTTCTTCTTCATTTAATTTTGGAAAACAACGCCGCTAACGGCGACGCCCACGGCCTGGCCGAATATGCGGAAGAAAGAGAAGGTGGAGATGGCGAAGGCTTAATCGGCATCGGAGCTTATAGCCTATACCGTAAGCTCTATACTATCGAATAGTATACCTAAGCCTACGCCTAAGACGGTGGTTAGTGTAATCTAGGTAGGTACGCCGGTGTCGATATCTAGTTACACTATAAGGAAGACGCTAAAGGTAGTGAGAGCGAAGCCTAGTGTAATGGGAGAAGTTTGAAGTGGTGGATAGCGTTATGATTGGCTGGGGCGCCGACCCTAGACTATGGTTCTTCTTACATAGTCCTGGGGGACTATCTTTCATAGAATGGACAATTAACTAAGTTACTAATAGAGAGAACTTCCCCTAGTTAAGTGTGCGTGTTGGGAAGAGGCTATACCCACCGCCGTACGAGTTGATACCCATGGCTAGTAGCCTCGCCCTAGTTCACTATTATTATTATTTCTTTTTATAGTTGTTAAGGATCCCTACTGAACCTAACTGGGTTAGGGTTCTCAGCAACAATCCTAGAATAGCATGAGCTGGTTATGGAGAACACAAGGTATGAGCAGTAGTCTTTGTTACCAAGAACTGTATAGTTCAGTAGATAACATAAGTTGGCTACGGAGAGAGTGTAACTATCTAGGGTAATGAGGGTGTATATATAATGCTTACGCTCTGCGCGCTCTGTGCGCTCTGTGCGCTCTATTGGTAGAGTTAGTAGAGTCGATAGGGCTAGTAGGGTATATTACATAACTTAGTCTTATTCTCCCACGGATCCTTCTAAGTATTCAATGAGTGTAGTGAGTCGTATTCGTGCGACTCGTGATCGATTTCTTCTAAGACTATGTCTAACACTATTCTCTCTTCGATTAGATTCTTATTCTAAGAATTCGTCTTAGCGATGATATAAAAGCGGAACACTACCTAGCTTAAATTCATCTAGATCTAAAGATATTTTCTCTTCTTTCTCTTTCCTTAGGTATTCGTAAGATTCTCCGCTAACGCTTCTCCGAACGTCGCCTTCTTTCCGAGAAGATAAAACGCCTAGGTTTTTAGACTATGGCTCCTTATTCGAATTACGATAGGTCGTCTTCTCTCTACTTTCTTCTAAAAGATAATTCTCGTTATAGCGAGTATACTCGGAAGAATATAAAGTGTGATGACTAATATTCTAAGGAGGAGTTTCAATCTTTAGAGAAGAAGAAGAAAGAGTTAGAAAACCGTTGTCGTAAGGCGCGCGAGGGGATGGCTAAGCGGGCTCAGAGGCTATACGATCGTATGGCCTAGGTGCGCGCTGAGGCGGCCGAGTTTATAGCCGAGTCGGCTAAACTAGAGCGCCGGTTAGCTAATTACCAGCGATAGATCGAAGAGTATACTCGTGCTTAGAGTGATATAGTTATTCGACAATCCTAGATATTAAATACCCTTAATTAGGAGAAGGGATATACACCGGATGAACCTAAGCTGCCGATAGCTCATAGCGAGTTTATCTTTAACGACGGATAGCTGAACGCTTTACTAGCGTTAGGAACCACTTAGAGTAATTCTTCTTTATTTTCTTTAGAAGTTTCTTCGAAAGGTTAATTTTCGGTTCCCAGCTATTTTCGCATTCGTCGTACCCTAATCATTTAATTAGATATTAGGGCTAGCCGCGCCTAACGCACTTCCTAAGAACTTTCTCGACATTATATTTCTCGGTCGCTAGCTCCTCATTTAACGGAAGTGTTTTAACGATTTTAGCGTTCCGTAGTGCTAGTTTAAGGAGTGCTTTATGAAATACATTGTGAACCTTTATATCCTTTAGTAGTTCTAGTCGATATATGACGTCCCTAAGTTTATCTTTAATCCTAAATAGTTCGAGTTTCGTATAATTTAGTTTTACGCTTAGTCTCTTTATTTTAATGTTTTTTCGTAAAAGGTAGACGGGGTCCCTCTTCTCTAGGAGTAGTCCCTCGATTCGTTTCTTATTTACGTAGTTCGCTATTCTTTCCGCGAGAAATCTTAGATCTAATTTAAGCTATTTATAAAGTTTCTTTATAGTTAAAGCTATATTTTTAGCTCTTAGATTTAGACTTTTATCGATGACTTTCTTAAGTCGTAGGTGAAAATCGTAGTTAGTAAAGAATAGACTTATTTCTATTACTAACTTATAATTATTAAAGTAAAATTAGATAACTAATAGTAGTTTTACTTAGTTTATTTAACTATAGTTTACGTATATTCTTAGATATTACTCTAGAGTTTAGTTTATTCTTTCTATTTAGCCGTCTATCTAAGAGTGAAATAATGTAAATAATTTATATTTCGTTATTAGTAACTTTATTAATACTTTCTAAAACTTAGATATAAAGAGTTTATCTCTATCTATAATAATCTCTCTTAATATCTTATAGTTAGTAAAGACCGTTCGTAGAAATTCGTACGCGAATTCTTCTACTATTGATTTCTTAAGATATAGCCTAAAGTATAAGAACTTCGTTAGTCTATTATATATCATTAGTATACTATCGTACGTTACTTTCGTAAGGGGCTCTTATAACTTAGTGTTAGACACAGCCTTGAGGAAACCCGGTTACGAGTTGCATTGGCGCGACTCACCACACTCATTGGACAGATGGAAGGATCCACAGGAGAACAAGGCTGAGTCACGTGATATGCCCTGTTGGCTCTGTTGGCCCTGTTGGCCCTGTTGACAGAGCGCACAGAGCGCACAGAGCGCACAGAG